>NC_071570.1:8259286-8464401 GCF_026979565.1 Vidua chalybeata
TAACTTGGGAATACAAATATATACAAATTATATAGTGAGCATGTCATGTAGATGGACCAAAGGGTCACTTTGGGTCACCTGTCCTGACTGTGTCTCCTCCCAACCTCCCACGCCCCTCTAACTTCCTTGCCAGTCCAGCAGTATGAAAAGTAGAATAGGCTTTGGCTCTTCGCAAGCCCTGCTCAGCAATAACAAAATCATGTCTATATTATCAACCCTGTGTTCAGCACAAATCCAAAATGCAGCCGCATACTAGCCATTGTTAAGAAAATTGACTCTACTGCAAACGCAGCACACACTTCATGAAAAGTTGTTTTTCTTTGGACAATCGTAATTGGAAATGCTGGATGGTAAAGCTGTTCTGTGAGGAAATTTATGGCTCAGTGTTGCTTTCTTGTGTTACAAGGCTTTTAAAATGTTTGATGACTTAAGCAAGAGTCACATTATTTCAGAAATTGCTTTGAAGCTTCTTTTTACAATCTTCAGATATGCACGTCACTAGCTTTTACTTGGTAAGCATTCATAGTATCTTCCTATTGACACTAATAATTTGAAATAATTTAGTATCATAGTGAGGTCCATTTTGATGGTTCTACTACCACAGAAAAATCTGCCATGTAAAAGTGATGCCTGTTTTAATTAACTGTGATGTGAACAATTCTTCTGTTATTCTTCAGAATTTTGAAACAAGCTGTACTGTAGAGTTAAAGGAAACGTTGACTATTTAAAAAAATAGAACAAATATATATTTTAGAGTGATTCAGAAAATGTTTAAGTTAGTAGAACTTTCTAGTGCTTACAGCTAGGAAATGTATTCTGACAGAATGTTAATGTGCTGTGGCTATTAAACTCAACAGTGGCTGTGGGGAAAACTTGACATTTGTCTTCTAATATTTAAGCTGCCAACTGACTACTTCACCACAAGTTGCTCAACAGCTGTAGACTGTAACTTTGACTGTAAACTTGAAACATGTTTCAGAGTTAATACAGGAAGAAAAATGTCTGCATCCTGATTTCAGCTCAAGAGCATTTGTCTTTTTTTAAGCAGGGAGACCCCATCTATTGAGGTAGTCTTCTTTCAACTATTTTCCTGTTTTATTGTCTAGCATGAGTAGTGATTTACAAAAATCCTAATCATAAACCAGTTTATATTTGAAGGAACCTTTAAAGGTTATCTTGTTTCTACTGTTGCCATTTGGACACCTTCAGCTAGACCAGGTTGCTCCAAGCCCCAACCTGCCCGGTCTTGAACACTATCAGGGATGGAGCATCCACAGCTTCTCTGGATAGCCTGTTCTAGTGCCTCACAACTCTCATTTATCTTTATAATACTGTGTGTTTACGGTAATATGTGGGGATTATAAAAGCTCATAACCACTACAGAAAAACAAAGTAATTCAGTAAAAATTTTGACTTGCTGTGTGTGTAAGGCAGATTTTCTCGTCCCTCAGCAGGCTGTGCAGTTTGTACCCTGTGTTCATATTCTCCTTTCTGCATAATCAAGTAACATTGCCAAATGATGAGGAAAGCAAAAAACTCAGACATGTCCTAATCAGAAAAGTGATCCATCTTGAACCAATGCTGAAGAAGGTACTCACAACAGCTTTCAGCAGTTCAGAAATTAATTACTTCTTGTGGTAGCCTTTCTGAGAACTAATCTATGCAAGATAGCTTACTTGTATGAGATCTCACTCAGAAAATGTAAATCTGCTTGCCAGAACAGTAGTTCTGTGACTGATTTTTTCAATATATGAAACACTTAAATGAGAGGCCCAAGAACGGTAGGCATTCTATCAGTCTTTAAAAGACAGTTTCTGAAGGATTTACTTGCAAGTTCTTCGAATATAGCTTGAAATGATATTTTTATTTACTGTTTAAGCTGGATCATTCAGTATCCCGTAACTGTTTTTCCTAATTGTGATACCTAATGAGCTGTTATACTAGGGGAAGGGAGATACACGAAAAGATAAAAAAATCTAGTGGTTCAGGGTTTTTCTTTTCCAAAGACTTACTCTTGTTGCAAGGCAGGGTTTATGATGTGGTCAATATCTGTGTTTTGGTTATAATTATTCACTGAAATACCTTTTCCATTTATATTTTTGTTACTGTTTCTTTAGAAGTTTGGGTAAAATTCTGATAGCAAAGGATGGTCAAGATTTCATGAGGGCTACAGCTTTATACTGGCCAAGTTATTGGTGAACATAGGTGTGTTTTCTAGGTTTGAGAGATGGAGCTGTGAGGCAAATTGTTGTAAATTTACAGGTTTGATAATATGCTGGGAATATACTGAATCTCATGTTAGTGACTAAATGTATATATATATGTACAGGTCTGCTCTGGTGAATATCTGTGAAACTAAGTAATTATTTTGCTTATTAGGACATCCAGACTTTGGTACAGCTCACTGATGACCTAGACAGAGGAACAGATCCAGCTATGTTTTTTAATAACAGTCAGTTCCCCAAGACAGTTTGCTGCACATTTCTATAATGCTTCTGCTGTGCAGAAGATGCACTGCAGTAATGGAGGACAGTTCCTTTGTGGGGACAGGTTCAACATTCAAAATAGGCACATGCATTGTGTTAGTAGAGAGCTTTACAAAGCTGTTTAGTAAACTTTTGCAATTGTTTAGTTGAAGCAACATGTGCTGAATTTTCTCAAGTGAACAGATATAACACAAGATCATGGAGTTTTTTAAGTGAAGTTCAGGCACTTCAGAGTATTTCTTAACTTGCAGTGAATAGCTTGGACTTAAGTTATTTGCTTTGCACACCAAATGTAACCATTGAAATATTGTCAGCCAGCGGATTTGGAACAGCTGTACACAGGCATTTGACATTTGAGAAGCCCTGTTTCATTTTGATGAAGAAAATTGCCCAGTGCTAGTTTTCCACATGGAAATTACTGTGTCTGAGGAATAGCACGGAATCACTTCTGTAATATTTGACAGCAGATATAGAAATGGGCAGACACAGGGTTTTGTATTTGGCTTAGTTTTGAGACTTAACGCTCCAGGTGATAAATGGAAATTTTTGAACTTATTTTATTGATGTGTATAATTGCCAAAACAAATTTGCTTATAGAACAGAGTATACAGATATGATGCTTGTATTTAAAGGGATAATATTTTACTTATTCAATTTTTTTTTTTCTTGTTTACCTAAATCACAATTTTTTTAGGGCAGAAAATTTTTGCCCTTTGCTTCATGTATATTATACTCTTGTTCATTTGCTAGTAGTGTGTGTTTTCAGACTTTCTCTGTTTCCTGATTATATAAATTACTCAAACCATTACAGATTAAACTGAGTTGGAAACTTGAGATGATAGCTAATACAATAGTTTCATCCGCTTACAGCTACTATCTGTATTTCAATATCAGTAGAAGATAGGTATTCTGGGGTTGCTTTATGACAAAAAACATTGATTTGGAATTAATTTTTCATTTGGAAATAAGAGCAATGAGGTATCCTTTTCATTTTTAGTACTTCTTGAAAATAGATATCACTTTGCTTTTAAAAGAGAAGTTTTATGTGTCTCTTCAGGGGTCATCTTTCTATGAATTAAGTTTTCAACAAGGAATCATTAAATATCTCAAGAAACTAGTTGCAGTTTCTTTACTAAATTACAGGAATATAGGTTTTGTTGAGTATATTTGTGACTTGATATTGAACTTCAGTACTGATTGGCAATTGCAAGAAGTAGTAGAAAGAGGGAATCTTGGAAAACCTGTGTGCCTTCTGTTGTTGAAAAACAGAACTCCTGTATTAACTGCTTATGAAAATGACAACTCTTCATTCATAACAGTAAGTCTGCAATTGTTTTTCAGTCCTCCTACCCATATAATCACTGTTAATGGCAAGGAATGCATAAACTTCGCATCATTTAACTTCCTTGGACTTCTGAATAATGAAAAAGTTAAGGTGAGTTCTTTCAGTTATTCTATTTGTGTGATTATTCCTCTTTTACTTTGTATGTTATCTTGGGATAAAGAATACAGAAAGCATGAACTTCATCAATAACCAATACTGCGAAAGCAGAAAGATTATAAATCTTGTAATGTTGTGCTAGTCAAATTTGTATTTTTATTGAAGTTTAATCTGGTGTACTTACTGCACACCTAGTTGATTATCAAGTTAGATTAGTATTTAATGTCCTTAAATATTAGTATGAGTGATGCTTCAACAGTTGTCTAAAGTAGTTTTGAGGTGGAATTAGTTACAGAATTCAGTACATTATTATACTTTCTGTGAAGCAGGTCGTCTTACATGATACAAAAAGTCATCTGTGTACATTGGTGTAAAATTGTCAGTGTGAAGTGTATAGGAAAGCTAATGTAGAAATATTTCACGTAATTCTTTCCTATTAAAGAGCGCAGCCCAGTCTTCTCTGAAGAAATACGGTGTTGGCACTTGTGGACCCAGAGGATTCTATGGTACTTTTGGTAAGTAACTTTCTTTGATCTGCCTTTAAAGATGTTTAGACTAGTTTGGTAAGCCAGCCAAAATAGTCCAATATATAAGCAAAAAGTTGTTTCTATTGCTCTGAAGAACAGTTATCCTCTAATACACATTTTACTGTAGTTGTTGAGGATTAGTAGCATTTATTCTTTCTGGCTTTCTTTCTTATTATTTTATCTCTTTTCTTACTCTTTCTAATGCTGGTCTTTGAAAAGACTTGCAAAGTTTATAACCTGTTGTAGTTCTAGTAACTGTAGTAGAAAGAGAAAATAAACATAGTAGAATTCAATAATTCACGGTGACTTGAAGTGTAAATGCAAGTGCAAATTCAGCTTTCTGCGGGCACCACAAGGGGGCAGTCTGATTTCTGTGATAACTAACGTGACTACTGGTGCTGTAGCCAGAATGAAGTTTTCCACTACTGATAACTTCAATGTTGTTACCTGGGTAGGTGTTACTAAGGTAAGGGGTTTTTTTCATTCTTTTTAAGAAGTAGTAAGTTCTTAATTACTGGGTTCTGGACATAGTTCTTCACAGGCATTTTTATTTTGAAATATTGCATGTAAGCCAAAGAGTTATACATGAATAGCTGCACAGTTACGGGCTAAAACCATCAACTCGTTTTGTGAACTTTCCAGTCTCTCCCCAGAGATGATGGAATTTGGAGGGGGTCTATACTCAAATTATTTCATAGAATTAGCTTCCTGTATCCTTGACTTGAATTTTAGACAAACTTGAGCTTTTCTTGGTTAATCAAACTAGTTCCATAAGTGATCAACTAGTGGCTATACCTAATTTGATTTGATATGTCTATCTATCAGAACAAGGTTGAATCTTGATATCAATCTTAGAAATTGTTCATTAGCTTAGAACCATAATTTGTTTCTAATTAATGTACTGGTGGCTCACTGATTAGTACAGAGAGAGCTTATAGGGAGCTAGATTCCCTCAGTGATCACAGTTCAGCAGTGGTCTGTTGGAATTCATATAGGCTTTTCTCTTCTCTCCAAAATAGTGAAGTGCTCAAAAAACCTTGTGCAATAATAATAACATTTTGAATCCAAACTGATTTTAAATTTTGTGAAGTCTTTCACGTGGTTTGTTTCTAGTAATTATTTGAAACAGACAGGTTAAATTTGATTTTTTTTTTCTGATAAGTGAGAGAATCTTCAGCTTGTTTCCTGCCCTCTTTAGAGGGCTAATCCTAAGATGCAAAGTATAGCTTTTGCTATTCATTGGCTCCTGAATTTTTTCAGTAAGTGCTCCATTTCACAAAGCAAGGCATCTAATCTGTGGCATTGCTACTTCACGGCAGTAGAGAAGAAGTGATATTATACTCACCCATTTGAGGTATCCTCTTTTACACATAAAATAATGGAGGCTTCATTTTAAATGGTAGACAGACTCCTGCTCTACTTGTTCAGTCTGAAATTGTCTTCCTGTTTTCACCTAACTTTAAATATTTGAGTGTGGCAGGATTATGAGTCTATGAGAAGAAACACTTTTTGCATCATTGTGTGCCTTAAACATTTCACACAATTTTTCATGTACTGGAACTTTGGTAAATGGATCATGCTCCGTGCAGAGCTATACACAATTTCCTCTTACTTTCCTATGTGGAATATGACTGATGGTTGTTGATTGTTACAGCTTAGATTTATCCCCTCTTAGGAGCTGATATTTCATATCAATATTAGATATCTCTATTTGAAATGTAGATATTGTGTTATAATTTATTTTGACTGGAGATTCGGTTCTTCATATCTATGCCACAAATAGGTAATTAATAGATTTAGTGAGTCCCTTGTCAAGGCATTTTTTATTTTGTCTTGTATCCCTGAAATATGTATCTGTGCCTTTATCCTGTAATGAGCATGAAATATTTGTATATTTACATATACCTGAATATTTGTGGGTATTTTCTCATAATTCTCATTTATTCGGTTTTTGACTTCCATGTGAGCATATACTAGGCATTAAACAGGCATTTCATAACAGTTTTTAACAATATTAGCTTTATTGACATTTCATAATTGCATAGAAAGCTGTTCCAATGTTGTCTTCCTCTGTGCAAATGTATTTCAGATGGTGTTAGCAGTTTCATTTAAGCTAGGCTAATCCTAGTGGAGTAACCAGACTAAAAGCAAATAATTGCAATAGAGGAGAGTCAGATAGTATTTGGATTTTATCCCAATGAAACGTTAATATTGTCTTAGCACTTTTCAGCCTCATGCTTAAACAAAGGATTCATACCCTTATGTAATGATATGCCAAATGTATGTAATTTTGAACTTATGTGTTCTTGCCCTTGGCAAAATTTACTTAGGCTTCCAAAACTTTTTGCCGTAACACAAACCTGAATATATTTGTTAGCTGCCCTTCCTGACAATACTTGTTTTGCCCACTGTTTTTTACCTAGATCTTGCTTAGTGTAATGGTGGTTGTGCATGAATAAGGCTCAGTGAGAAGGATGCAGTTTCTGATTTTGAACAGTGATGGTCTTGTCATGTTTATCAGTTAAATTGTGTAAGTGGTCACTCACAACATTTTAATTCATAAGGTATCAATAGCTGATCACTCAAAAATAGTAGTTCAGTTCTTATTTCCCCTAATTTTTTATTCTCTACTGATGAGGCTTCAAAAATAAACATTTTGGACTGAATGTTGTTTATATTGCATGTTTTAAATGCTATGTGACCAGTCTGTTTTTAAAATTTTTTATTGCTGATCTTTGTTGGGCTTTTCATTCAAAAAATCAAAGGTCATCCTACCTGTTTGGAAGCCTGATTGAAGATTGTTTATTGATTCTGAAGTCCATATAGCAAGAAAAAGGCACAAATATTCTGGAAATGGACTATTTGCAATCTCAGTCGTAAATAGATGAGAATTCTAGTCAGTATCCTCCCTTCTGAAGCCTTTGGAGAGGAAAGGCTATTCTAGATATCCCTGAACATTTGTTGTATCTAGTGCAGCTGGATCAAAGTAATAGTGTACAAAAGAAAAGTTCCAAATAATGAATGATTAACTGTTTATTTTCATTTAAAAGCAGTGGGAAAAGCATTTTCTTTCTGATCTATTTTTTAATGCCCAGGTAAACATCAGGAAAGGATTGTTGAGGATTTATATTTTACATGCTGTGGATAAAATTGCTCTTTGCTGTGATTGGGAGGCTGTTGTTTGAATAAATACGATTTGCTTTTATTAATAAATATGTCAGATGGCTGTGTCCTTTTGGGGAAAGATTATGTAGCTATGTTTAGTATGGCAAAGTTGCAATTTATATGATATCCTTCCTTTCTGCACCCTTTCTGTTGGTGTCGGGTCAGAATGAGCAACACTGACATAACCATGCTCCACAGACTATTGGAAGAATCTTTACATATAACTGATGTTGCTTTATTTGATTTTAGTTTCAATGAACTTCCAATAATTGCAAAAAGTTAACACTTGGCCACTGGTGGTCTTTCAAATCACACAGTAATGATCTCTGCTTGCATTTTAATCTTATTTCCAGTTGACAAAAGGCATAATTACCTGTCTATTGCTAGCAGAAGCAGATAGTGGCAAGAGTGTTAGACAATCAAAATAACAGTTTGTCTGATACTGGTTATTTTGCTTAGGCACAATACTTAATGTTGTGGCTGCCTTTCTGCAGCAACAATCCACTCACCATGTTGTATTACAATTTTTAGTATTTTGATTTTTTACATGGATCACTCTGACCAAATTGATTTGGGAAATGCTGTGTCAATATATTGATTGGGTCAATATATCTTAAGGGTGAATAATCTCTGGATTGGAGGTGTGACCTTTTCAATGGGCTAGAGTGTGTTCAGGAGATCATTTATGACTTGTCTGACAAGAGCAGTGTTCTGTTATAATGATAGCTATGCTTATGTAGGGGAAACAGCTTGGAAGGACTGATAATCTGCCAATAGGACCTCATTAATTGCTATAAATTACATAATTTGTTTTCTGACTATAGTAACTGTGCTCTCTAGTCGCAGTCCAAGAACGCTGCATCATTTGTGGTCTAATCACAAGTAGATTTTAACAACTTTGGTGTAAGAACATTAGAGAAACATGTTGCATAAAGATTTTCAGATCTGTCAAAACTTGTGATTAATAACAGGTTACTTGTCAGTTTAAGTGAAACTGGATTGGTTGAAACTGGGTTTTGGGAAGTTACTTGTTTTAATATTATTCTTACAAATAAATGTTCTGTTTGGTTCAATTAGATGATTTCTAAAAGTAATGATAGAATTTTTGATATAAAAACAAGCTAACTATCTAATATATTTTTGTTTTTCCTCTCAAATAGATGTGCACTTAGAATTAGAAGAACGTCTAGCAAAATTCATGAGGACAGAGGAAGCTATTATATACTCATATGGATTTGCAACAATCGCCAGTGCTATCCCTGCATATTCAAAGAGAGGGGACATTGTGTTTGTGTAAGTATTGTTTTCTAATTGCTTTCTTCTTACTTTTAATGATTTTTAAGCATATTGTTGAACATTTAAAAATATTGCTGGTTTTGATCAAGTAGTAAATTTTGTAGTACAAAGTTCAAATAGTTTTTCTGTGCCAAATATTACAAATCAGTTATTGCTTTCATTGTGAAAGCTCAGATGTGGGCACTCAGCTGCAAAAAAAGCAAAATAACTTGTGGATTCAAATACTAACATAATTCTAATAATTAATTTTCTTTTTAAACAATACAGTTACACTTGCTTTTCTCCTGTCTACTGCTGGCTTTTAACCTTTCTTCCAGGAGAGTCGTTCCCCTCATGTCTGTTTGCAATGGAATAGTGGGATAAATATTGGTACATATTAAAATTACAGAATAATAGCTATGCAAAAGCAAATAAATGATTTTGGAAGGCCTAGTATCTGGTACCTAAGAATAGCCAGTCATGATTTGTCTAGGGAAGATTCAACAGCTGGGAGAAACAATGTAGCAATACTGCATTTACTGTGCCAAAGAAGAGGGTTTGGACTTATTACGAATTGATGGATTTTTCTTGTCTTCTGATTCTTTCAGTACCTTAGATCTTTAATATACTCAGTGTTTCTATGACATGCAAATGGTTAACGTGAACATTTTATGAAAAATATGAAGTAATACCTGTTTCAAATATAATACGTACTAATTTCTATCACTGCTTTTGTATAGGGATTTTCCCTGGGAGTAGGGAATGAGTGTCAGTGTGGGGCTCAGCTGCCTACTGTGGTTAAATTACAACACAATGGTACTTTTGTATTTGTCTGCCAAAATCTCTCTTTGGTGCTCTCTTTTCTAAGTGTAAGGCTTGCAGCCTATTTGACCTCTTAACAGAAGTTCTTTCATAATTTAATCATGTTTTTTGATTGTCTTTCATTATCTTCTGGATCAGTGTTTTTGAGACAAATGCCCAGGATTGTGCACACACTACTCAAGGATGCCAGTGTACCCTAGATTTAGTTATCTCATACTGTTTCAGCTTCTCATTGACAAAATATCTAACTGTATTTGAAAACACTTGAAATTACTGCATTTAGCATATGCAGGTTTGGTTAAGTTGTCACTTACACAAGAATAATTGACCTAAGCAGCTGTGAAATTGCATACCCCAACATAGTTGGAAATTTACTGTTCCAACACTTAAAAATGGGAGATAGCTCTTTGGACATGGAGATATTATTTCTCAAAGGGTATTAAAATTGAGGTTTTTTTAGTTTTTGGAGGACTACAGTTAATGTTACAGGCATATCTTTGCACTTTTTTTCTAAGACCCAGAGCAAAGAAGTGAGAGGTTTCTGGGATGATTACTGTGGTATTCTACCTGGTCTGTGTAATGTTGTGCTGAAACTGCTGTCACATACAAACAAAAGGATAAGTGTAGATTTAAAAAAAAAAAAAACCACAAAAACATAGTAGCTTGCTTTTAGTGTCTGTAATTCATATAAAATTGAGAAGCTTTGAAATGAGTTTTCAAAATGTCAATAAAATATACAGTGCATTAAAACATCTGGTTTTGTCTGCACCTAAGTACAAATATCTGCTCAAAAAAAAAGACAAGACCTAATAGCCAGCTTTCTTTGAATAACTGCACCGTGTTTAACGAACTTAGAAGAGTTTGCTATATTTACAGAGATGAAGCTGCCTGCTTTGCTATTCAGAAGGGATTACAAGCATCTCGTAGCAACATCAAGTTATTTAAACATAATGATATGGCTGACCTTGAACGACTGTTGAAAGAGCAAGAGACTGAAGATCAAAAGGTACCACTCCTTTGAAGAAATATTTGTACTCTTTTGTGCCACCTCCCCCACATTTTTTTACTGAGTCGTGTAATTGAATGGGTGCAGTGCTTAAAGGCAGTTACTAGGTTTTCATAAGTCTCTATTGAGCAGTTAATGTTGCTTATTTATTTAAGATAATTTAAAAAAAAAAGTATTTATTTATTTGTATCTGCCTTCTTAACCCTTAGAACTGAGCTCACAGACATAAGTAGCAGGGAATATCTTTACAGGCACATGACTGACATGAGATAATGTTTTTCTTTCCTTTAAAAACTATTAAAGAGCTTTTTTTTTTGTATCTCTGAGAAATTTATGTAACTGTATTTACCTAATACATCATACAAGTTTACTATCACTTTGAATGCCACACTATAAAATCAACACAAAAATGCCTAGTCCTTTATAGAATCAATAGGGTTGATTTTTTTCTCAGTCTTCCCCTATCATGCATTCAACTCTTAAGATGTTCACTCTCATGAAAAATTTGAGTCAGTTTGAAGGCTTGCTTCTCGTTCTGATAGTAATGTAAAAGAATGTCCAAAAGCAGTTACTAAGATCAGGATCGGAAAGTGCAGATAACTTCATTAAATGAGTTTTAAAAGAATTAACTGAGTAGCTATCATGATTGTATGGCTTGTTCGCAGAATGCTGGCAAGTTACAATCAGAAAGCTGATTGTGTGATAAGGCCTAGAAAAGGTAAAGTAGATACACTGTCAATCAGCTTAACATCAGCATAAATCAGTAATGGATCTGATTAATAGCAGATTTATAGATAACATACTAGTTAATGTACCTTCATGGAAAATACTTTTTGTCAGATAATCTTTACATGAGTTTTTAGATGTGGTTTTCAGACTAATTTGTGTAACACATTTGGTTTGTTAGAGCAGAGTGCTTTGAGTTAGCTACATGGTTAAAGTTTCTTACTGTAATTAGCTGAATGTGAACATATGATTGATGGGCATGAGCTTAATACAAACCATGTGTGTGTAACTATGACATACTGACTAGAAAAGGGTAGGTCATATCATTAGAGTTGGTAAAGCCTGTAGTGTCTACTGTGACTAGTTTGGTACCTACCACATAGAAAAATTCCTGAATCTTTTTACAAGAACTGAAAAATGAAAGAAGTGTGACTATATATCCTTGATCAGAAAATATCAATAAGGTTCAAAGGAAATAACAGAGGAATGGCATTTTAAAACAGCAAAACTGAAATTATACCAATTGAAATTTAGCAGAAACAAGTAAATGATTTTAATGGTCTGTATTGTATCCAGAGATCAGACAAGGACTTTGTAACATAAGTGTTATGAATACTTTTGCATTGTGTTTTACAAAGGCACTACTTGTAAGAGGTTTGTGCTGCATTGTGAATCCTGGTGCTCAAAACACTTGTTGAAAAGTCTTCTAAATGCTTAGAATAATGATGAGTATCATAGAGACCAAGATTTGTAGTATTTGTTCTGTAGTTACATTGGTTGAATTTTATTCATAAAGTTCAAGTGGATTGGTTATGATTTGTTGCGAAACAAGGCCTCTTAAATCATGTGTAGAAGTCAAAAGCTTTGAAATTATTACACAATAAATAAAATAAGAGACAAAAGTAATCGAGTGAGTAATTTCAACTTTTGTTACAGATGAAAATGCTAAGTTTAAACTTAAGTAATAGCTTATTTGCAAAAGTGGCCATTCCCTTCAGAAAAATCTTCCCTATTAAAAAAAAATATTTAGAGCTTTGCTTGTTTAGTAACAATTAATGTAAACTAAAACCATATCTTTCCTTGAAGAATCCTCGCAAGGCCCGTGTAACTCGAAGGTTTATTGTAGTGGAAGGATTGTATATGAACACAGGAGACATTTGTCCTCTTCCAGAGTTGGTAAGTGGTTTTAGTTTGCCTTTTGAATTGCATATGAAAATTGCATGTGGCTAATGAAATAGTGGTGTTGCCTACATAGGAAAGTTCTGCATGAGTTTTTTCGTTTACCTTCCTGCTTTCTCACATGTTCATGAAATGGTGATTCCAAACCTTAACCTTGTTTGGAAACTTCTGATTAGGATTCTGAAGCTATCGAGACTTAAAAATAATGTCTGGCCGTGGTCTTAATTTTTATCCTGTAAAATATAGTATATTTTCAGCTACACTGTATGATACTAGATATTTAAATTAGGTTATATCTAAAAAAAAAAGTTTCAAAGAAACCTTCCTAGAAATGTTAGAAATAGTGACTCCAAGGAAAATATTTGCTATTCAACATAAAACTTTTTATGCGGGCTCTATTCTTGTAGATAATGGAAGAAATAGTGTAAAAATGCATTGTCTTGAAAGTACCTGAGAAGCCATTAAAAAAAAGAGGTTTTTTAATATATGAACATTTATGAAATTTGTTTCAGTATTACATGGTGAAGTAATTTTGAAGGCTTTTAAAATGTCATAATGACAGAACAGAACTCTAGAACTGACTTTTATGCAGTATTCAGAATGCTTCCTTGTCTTTCTTTACCTTATCTCCCCCATGCATTTTGTCACCAAATTCTGACTTGTATTTTATGAAATTTTCTTTATTTTAGATAAAATTGAAGTATAAATACAAAGTTAGAATATTTTTGGAGGAGAGCCTTTCCTTTGGAGTCCTTGGACAACATGGAAGAGGAATTACTGAGCACTTTGGAATAAATGTATGTACTTTTTTGTTGTGAATGAGAGATTTGTACAGAAGCAGGTTGTGCAATTGTTTCCTAGTATCTGTGCCATTAACAGATAGTTTTGCAGTGTACAGTAAACATTTAAATATAGGGTTTTTTTAAATGTGTATATATGTTTAGCTATAGTATTTTTTTAGCAGTTGTAGAGCTTTCAGGTATTGGCAGCCTTTCATGTGCTTAGTTGAAATAATTTTACTTTATCTTTAGTGACAAAGATAACAAAAGAATTTTTACAATGCATAATTCTATCCTTTTTTTGGACACTCCATGAGATAATGAATACTGTCTTTTCCAGCTGCTTACACTTATAAGTGTCACTCTGGCACAGAAATATTTGAGGTCTTGGGAGTAAATAAGAAAAATCTTTGCAGTATATAGACATCCTATTTTGCTCTATTGCCTTTTACTCCAGTGGGGAAAAATAAGATAAAACTTCTGATGGTTCTTTCAAAGGTCTTATTATAGTACTTTACCAGCAGATTCAGCCAAACTATTTTTCCAAGGGTCTACTTTTCGCAGTGTTTACGCAGCAGAGGAGTACTTTGGAAATCCAAAATGGTATCCTTGCACCTGCTTACTACCTCAGTCCCTTGAGCTGAGGGGAAGGAAGAAGTGCTTTTTGTTTGCCAGTGTTCCAGTGTGGAGCATCTTTCACTTCATTCTCACAGTGTCTGTATTCAGCTTGGAAGTGAAAAAACACATTCAGAAAACTCATTCTGTCTTCTCCTTTGTCCTGTTGATTTCACTTAATACCAAACATGGAAAAGAGAAGCTAAATTTAGAAAAGGAAAGAGTGTTGCTATGATACATGCCAACTGCTATCTGATTAGCTGATAGCAGCTAATTAGCTATGTTACATCCTTTCCAATTAATTGACTTTTATATTAAATTCATTTACAGGCAAAATTTTTGAAGCCTGGCAAAAGAAAATATTTGTAACTAACAAGTGAAATAACACAATTGGGTCTCTAATGTTCTATTTTAATTAGATTTATGCTTAATTTTTATCACATTCTACCTCCTAATGACTACAGTGGGGCTACTTATACTTTTACAGGACACTGCCACACTGACTGCATTGTGGAAATATCACTAGCATCTAAATAATTTGTTATATCTGTTTGTGTTCTTCACTTTGCAGTGCCTGGAAGTGAGAGATCAATGCAATTTATTTACAGGTCCATAAATCTCAATTTCTGAAATGTCCTTTCTCGCTTGGTTAAAATTATTATTTCAGTTGTACTTTCATTTCATTATGTCATGGTTTGGTGAATCTTCTCTAGTAGTCATGGTAATATGAAACCAGATGTATCTTTAATAGATTAACTTATAGTCCTGATGCAATCAAAAGCATATTTTAATAATTTGTTAATTTAACTGACAGATTGATGATATAGATCTTATTAGTGCAAACATGGAAAATTCACTGGCTTCTATTGGTGGATTTTGCTGTGGAAGGTCTTTTATTATTGACCATCAGGTAAGACAGATCTCTTTTATAAATAGTATGGCACTATTAGTTACTTATATGTAGAGTTAATTATTAATATCCATTTGCAAGTATGATGTAGGTGATTATGCTGTATTTGATTCTACACAGAAACTGTCTGGTTCCTGTGAAATACTGTAGATAAATTGGAGGCCTACTTTTAAATCCTTACATGTACCTGTAGGTGTGGAGGAGAGGTTTTTAATATGTACATGAATTAACTTTTAAAACATCATCTACATTATTATATTTTTTTTTCCTTTTCTCCCATAGCGATTATCTGGTCAAGGCTATTGCTTTTCTGCCTCCCTACCTCCTTTGTTAGCTGCTGCTGCTATTGAGGCTCTGAATATTATGGAGGATAATCCAGGTACTTAATTCAGGACAATGTTATCCTTCAGTCTTTCTTCACCCCAAACTAATAACTTGTACTTCTCCATGCTTTGATTCCTCACCTTTTTACTCTGATGTCCTCTTATTTTTTTGCTAATAAATTTTACATGCGTGTTTTTTTCTTCATGGTTTTTCCCACTCAGCTTTTCTTCAGTGTTTCCATCCCTTTCTGTCTTCTAGCTGAAAATAAGCAAGTTATTTGAGGCTAAGAGGGACACAGATGGTTTTTAAAAAGCAAATAAGAAATTTTTATTCTGCTGTTTAGATCAGTGGTATGCCTCTTTGCCTCTTCTTAAAAACATATTCCTTCAGCACAAATGAAGGAATAGAAAGTTAAGTAGAAAAAAATGGTAATATATTTCCTCAGGACAGAGCAACCCTCTCCCTTCCACTTGCAATATAATTAGAGTTTTTTTCCTTCTCTAGTTAAGCATTCAGGCAGGAGCCTGAAGCCTTCAGAGCATTCAGGAATAATCAGGGTGCAAACTGCCTTTGATTTGCAGGACCAAATACAGGGCATTTCTATAAAGTTGGCAGGCAGAAGATTCTGCTATAGGAGTCAATTACAAAAGCCCTTAAAGACCATCTAGTTCCAACACCCTTGCCATTGGCAGGGACACCTAGACCAGGAGCTCTATCCAACCCAGCCTTGAAAAATCTTTTTGCTGACCAGGAATTGATGCCAGACCACAGCAGTGCCAAATCCCAGCCACTAAAACACCTGGGAAAGTTTTCTGTTTTTTTTTTTTCTCTTCTTTTTTTAAGGAATTGGAGAGAGGCACATGAGGACAAAATAGGCCAAATTGTGAAATTGTGTAAATTTGGTTTTAACCTTCATTTCTGTCAACAGATTGGAAGACATCTGCAGAGATGAAGTATTTAATTTGTGACAAATAAATAAAAATGACTGGGTAGCCCACGCCCAGTTGTCTGAAGTGAAATAGAATCAAGAAAAAATTAAGAGTAAGTGAAAGGATTGTTAGGTGTAGTGTAGGGTTAGCCTTCACCAAGGAAAAGAGCCACAGTTTGCAAATCCAGGAGTCAGTTTTCTCTTAAAGAATCTGCAGTGAATTGGGAAATGGCTCAACAAGCAGAGTCTGCATGGCAATAGAAATTTATGGATTTTTGTAAATTGGACCTGCCATTTCAGTCCCATTACAAAGTGTTTATGTCATCCCTTCCATATGGTCATGAACAGCAGCAGCTCCATATGCAGCTGGAGTAATGAGATAAAGGAAAGTAGTGCATTTGTCAGGACTTAAAAGCTTGCCATTTCCTGGCAGAAATAGGAATCGGGAGCATTAAGAAGAGTAGTAAAGAGACTTACTAATTCAATGGATATACATACCTTAGTTTGATTCCAAATGCTATATTTGAAAGCTTAGAGTAATGTAAAGTAGAAACAGGAAATCTAAGCCTTTTTTTTTTGTTGTTGTTTTGTTTTGGGTTTTTTGTGTTGTTTTGTTTTGTTGTTGTTGTTTGTGTATAGATATTTTTCAGACTCTCCGGGCTAAATGTGAATGGATTCACAAAGCTTTACAGGGGTAAGTGTGGGGTTTGGGGCTTTTTGGCTTTTATTTGGCTATGCCTTTATAATGTGAATGTCAAAGAGTCTCTTCTTTCCCAAATCTGTCTCTGGTTTTACAGATGCTTAGACTGGGATATGTACACTCAATTGTTTATGCATTAAAGGAGAAAAATTATTTTTTCCCAACTGTCTCAGTTATGCTGCTAAAAAGATTCCAAGTTTTTAAAATCCTTTACAGGTTTTGAAATTAGATTATACCTTAAGGCTATTGAGGAAGGCTTCAACATAAAAATCTTTAGGAGAGTGTGATAGCTCTCAATGACACAAAGTATTGATAAGTATTTTGAAAATAAAAATAAATAAATAAAAGCATTTGGAATGAAGCTTAGTAGATACTCTTTCAGACAACTCAATGCACCTTTCAATCACCTTGAATACAATATTGTTCTTACATATTTTACTTGAATGTTAAATTACAATAAATTTCCTGCTGTTCTGGAGGCACAGAGAAAATTGCTAGAATTTATCTGAAAAATAAGGTTTAAAATTTTATACTATGCTGTTTTAAAAGATAGGTATACGGACTAACTGCTTTTTTATCTGTCAGGTTTTGATACTAAAAATATTGAGAAATTGCTGTGATATTCAACAGCCATTTAATGTGCAGTAATTGTGGAATTGTATTTTACAATTCTTCTTCCTCAACAATTTTGTGTTGCATATTACAGAAATTAATAACCTTTAAAAACACGCATACAAATCTTTAATGCATGATTGATTACACTAGTTTCTTTGGAATGATGCTACCATCAAATGAGCCTGATCGTCTTAAAATATTAGGCAAGCTTATTATCAAAGTCTAGAATTCAGAATTACACCTGATAATTGATATGCGTTTATATGACCTGTTAATTTTGGGGACCAGAGGTCTTACTTGGATATTGAATACAAATTTTTTGGATGGGAATAACTCAATCCTAAATGTGTGTGATGTGTCAGGACAATGACGATCAAATGTCAGTCATTCAGTCAAGTTCTAGAAACCTAGTTAACAACTGTTCCTATGTATAGATGTGGGAACAATTATAGTCATATAACTAAATTTAGAGGACCTTCTGACTAAGTGACAGATGGTGCTGTAAAGAGTTTCTACAGGAAATAGTTTAAAATCATAAATCTTGACAAATCTTGAAACCCCCCCCCAGCAAAACGTTTGTTTTTTCTTATCCCTTAAGTGATAAAAAGATGACTTGACCTAGCTAGCTGGATTATCAGCAAATTACATGCCCAACAGACATTTATCTTACATCTTCATAATGATTCTTTAAGAATTTCTGAATTATTAATCCTTTTTGCAAAAGGATGAGTAACTATTGTTATACAAACTTACTGAAACTCCTTAGAAAAACATTTGCTTGATAACTTTGTTGTCTTTATGTAATGAAAACTGAAATGCACATATGTTTTGTCTGCATTAGTATTAGTAAAGTGAAATATCCGTCTTTTCTCACCACCTGGAAAGGAGAAACACTTATTATCTAGAACTTCAACATGTATTCAAGGAGAATGTACATCAAAGGCTTTTTATTTGTTTTAGGATTTCTGGTTTAAAAGTAGTGGGAGAATCTTTTTCTCCAGCATTGCACTTACAGTTGGAGGAGAGCTGTGGATCTCGAGAAAATGATGTGAAGTTACTCAAAAGAGTTGTGGATTATGTAAGTGTCTCCATAGTAATTAAAATATATCATTTCCTTTGTATGTTAATAATGAAGGAAGGGTAGTTGGGTAACTTGTTGGGCTTGTTGGGTAACTTGTTGAAACTTAGTTTCTGTGCTGATTATATGGCTCTGTTAAAGATCATGTTCCAACCATTTCTTGATGCCTATAGTTAAGTCTGTAGCTCTGGATTAAAAAATATATATTATACTATTTAGTTCAGGAAATAGTTATCTGTTTTAATGCTCAAATCTGCATATAAAACTGTTGCTTAGACAACTTTTATGTTAATAAGAAAAGTGTTCTGTAGGTGCATTTTAACCATTTAAGGTCAACTTTTGCTTCTTTGAGTCCATGAATTTGCTTTTTTTATGTGTGAACAATCTCAAATTCTATGTATAGTATTTTTCTCTTCTTTAACACACATTCATTCTTTTTGTCCCACATGAAGAAGTGAGGGTGGATAGATCTTTATATATCAGGTGGCAGGTAAACAAGACTACGCTACAAAAAGAAATTCTGAAGTTAATTTCCTTGAAAATATGCTTAAATATTATTTAATTGCCTGAAAAATCTGGTATGTTTGCCTGATTACATGGAGGTGAAAATTGAAGGCACTGCACCCTAAACTCTTAAGTGTTAAAGCTGTATTGAAATTAAAAGATGATTTTTTGCACAACCTTCATAACCTCCATTTGGAAAACACCTTGCATTTATCTTGACATCAGATTAATAGAAGTTAGTTATATGTATTTGGTAATCAAAAGGATATGCCATCAGAAATTTCCAGGCTGATTTGCTGTATTTTCTTTATTTGTAGTGCATGAATAGTGGTATTGCGTTAACACAGGCTCGCTATCTGGAGAAAGAAGAAAAATGTCTTCCTCCACCCAGGTTAGCAGAAAGTTAATGTATTACTTGATTTTATTTGGCTGTGACCATCTCTTTTCCATACAACAATGGAGTTCTGTTCAGTAGATTGGATTGAATAGTTAGTTCTTGGAAAAATGGGACAGGCTCCAGTTTTGAGGTATATTTTCAGTGACTGTTACAGGTTGCTAATACCTGAATGAAATAACTGTATCAAAACTACCTGTATCTTGGGGATCAGCATGTAGCCTGTTAGCACTATTTCCATGAGGAAAATTAACTGTGTAGGTAAAAAAGATAACAGATTTCTGCAGTGTGGATGGTGGGGTGGCAGAGAGGGGCAAAAGTAGTCTGATCACATCTGTTTAGTCATGTGTCTTTTTTCTGGTTGAATTTGAATTTGTAATAATTTCCCTACAGATTGTGATCTCAATGTGTTGAAATTAGTAAAAACAATTCTAAGCAGAAGGCTAGGAGTAAAGTTTACTCTGTGTGTTTTGGTTTTATTTTTTCTAGTATACGAGTAGTGATAACAGTGGAACAAACAGAACAAGAACTGGACAAAGCTGCATCACTTCTTAAGGAAGCTGCACAGTCTGTGTTGAATTAGACTGCTGTTTCTGGATTCCTCTTTCCCATGTTATCAGGATAAGTGCTTTACACTGTATAGTGACTTCCAGATTCTTCCACTGATGGCATTGAAAGCTGACTAACAAAATTGTTCTAGAGTGATACAAATGAGTGAGGGGAAGAATGCTGAATTTTGGAGTTGGTGACTGACACAGTGTTGTTCCAATTCAAACTCTGCCAAACTCGCATTACTTAAAATGGGGTATCACTATGGAATTCATGACTCTTTCATAAGTTAGTATAAAAAGTTCTAAATTTATTTCCTCAAACCCTTAAATGTTCTCAAAAAATGTGTATAAATATTCAGTTTCACCCCAAACCATGTAAAATGTGTTGTATTTTCTCAGAATGTGGGAACTTCAAATAAATTTCAAAGAATTATCCTTCCCCACCTTCCAAATGAAAATACACTGTTCTTAATATTATCAAAAGGATAACACATTAAGATATAATTTTGTGCTATATTATGTCGTATGTTATTGAACTATAGGAGGGAGGACCTTCAATTCTTTTTGCTTATGTATCTTTCTCTAAACATTTTTGGCAGCCAGGTTTTAAGAAAGCCTGGCCAAACAGTAAATTCATGTCAAATACTATTTAATTTTTGCATTCCATATATAATTATATGCATATTTGATATTATGGGTGAAGTTTTTCATACTATTATCTTTAAAATATCTAGATTCAAACCTCTGAATTGTGAAACTGATGTAATTCCAGTATAGTATGTTCAGATAAGGGAGCTTTGTACCAGTCTTGAAGAGGAGTAATAGGCAACATGGAAAATGAACCAAGGTTTTGAAACAGCAACTAAATACTAGCTTAGTCAAGCTACCTTTAAGCACAAAAATTATATGTGCTTCATTTTACCTGAAAATATCTATACCTTAGAAGGGAAGATTTACACATAGCTACTGAGAGTTTAGATGGTACATATACTACTGAAACACAAGTCAATCTGTGTACATAAAATTCACAAGTTGAAAGTAATGTTTGGAAGTTGTGCTGTCAGGATTTTAAGTAAGCACAGATGGACGTTACATGTATGGACACTTTACTTCAATCAGGAAACTGGTAAGGAGCTATGTATTTTTTATAAATCAAAATATACAGCTTTTTATTTCACAATTTTGCTTTAAGAATGCCTGTCTGAAATTTTTGTATTCTGCCTAGTATGTGTTGAGTTGTTTTGTACTTTTGTGCCTTTTTGGTTGCTACTACAAGGATTACAGGACTAATTTTGAGAAACATCATTGTTAAAGTTAATCATGTTTGATTCAGATTTTTACTTACACAATTGGATTTTGTAGCATGGTCAACCATATATTGTTAAATATTCTACATTAGGTAAGCATAGTCTATGCTGCCTCCAGTTTACAGAGAGCGTTTCTACATTGGCTTTCAAAACTTTTCATCTGTGTACGTTCAGATAGAACACCTAAAGTTGTGTTGGGGCACTTCTGTGATTGTTGCTTGACATTTGAAGTAGTCAAATCATTATCTGTGCCATGTAGTAAAACCTTCATCCCAGTGTGAAAGAGAATCCCTATTTCAATGACATCATGTTTTCTCTGTTAACTGTGAGTAAAAGCCAGTGAGAAGCCAACAATTTAGAAGAGAAAAAAATGTGCAGAATGAGACTGGCTCCCATGTTACAGACGGGAACTGAAGTGCAGAATAGTCATCTTGAAGACCCTCAGAGACTGCAAGAAATGGAAATTAAATGTTATGCCTCTACTTTGAGCTTTTGAGCCGTTTTTGGCTGGATAATTGAAACCTGCAAATTCGAAGGAAGTCAAGCCTTTGATATATAAATTTGGAAAAAATGAGGTACTTCGATTCCAGTGCAGCATATTAAATGGTTTTGGAGTTAAGATAAGCCTGGGAAGGTAAGCAAATAACCATTGGCATTGAAATCCTAGGTTGCAGAATCTATATTTAATTCTCTCATTTTATTTTAGATTGTCTGCAAATGGGGTGAATTTTTGTTGTGCTTAGAGAACTAGCAATAATTTTTAGATACATGGATTGAGTTGTTATTTTTGTTCTTGGTTTGTTGGGTATTTTTGCTTTTAAATGAAGTGATGACAGCTAAGGTAGAAGCAGAGTGAAATTTCTAGTGATTTCAAATCTGTGACTAAGTAGTTCTGATGAAATAAAAGTTCAAAAATATTGCTAAGAAATGCCATAATTTGATTCATTTTACAAGCATGCACCCACCATTAAAACATTGGTAAAACTGCCTTAATCCTTTATTATTTTTTACAAGTATATAGGAAAGAAGCACTTAGGTCACAGTAAAGTGAATACCTTGGTTGATAGCAGCTGAAGTGCTCTTGTAGTACGTGTTTTACTGACAGGTTACATGCGCGGTCTCTGTAAGAAATTAAGATACTTTTGAGATGCAACTATTGGAGAAGGATATCCCTGATCAGTTTAAGCATATCTGGCTCCTCTTCATTTTGACTTTTTTTATAATTGTCTCTGTCATGGCAAGCAGATGAAGAAATGGGTGGCTCTGGGGAAAAAATGTGGATTGGGGTTAGGAGACAGCAGGTGATTCTGATTAAACTGCTGACTTTTGAAAAATCAGAAGCCTGTTAAGGTGCTTAACTGCCCAGTGCTCTTGGCTGATAAATATATTAACAAATTTGTGTTAGTTGCTTTGTAGTTATATTTGGATGAATTGGTATTTTTCCATCCATTTCTTCAGATGTGGGCATGAGACTGGAGTTCAGTGTAAACCTATTAAGTAGGATACTGTGAGATGAATCAAACACAAGGACCTTATCCCAAACTTCAAAGTATCTTTTGAAAATAAATTTTGTTTCAATTAATTTATGTATTTCACTTTGCCACATACTTGGAACAGCGTTTCAACTAAGTGGATAATAAATCCAGTATTTTAAATAGTGAAGAAAAACAAATTTTGTTAGTTTTTTAAAATTGACTATTAATATCTGATAGTTGAGAAGGAGGGCATTTAACTGTAAAAAGTTGGTCATTTATTGAAATTGTCTTGATGAAAAAATTTTTACAATATATGATGACTGGGATGGACTGGAAAGAATTTATACTTTCAAAATATTTTATCTTGAAGAAACGTGTCTACATTATATATATTCGTATTTTAAACAAAGAGATTTATTTTCCTTGAATATTTAAAAAGAATTGATTGCTATTTGTGTAGTTTCATGGTTTTTATAGGGAAAACTACAGATGCCTTTTCTGTTTATTATAGTAATCATTATTTTTGAATAGGAGGTGAAATGCCTAAGGAGGGTATTAAGAAAGAAAGACACGTATGGCTGAATAACTTTGATTTTATTTTTTTTCAGTTTTGAAATATGAACCCAGTCAATGCACAGAATGGTGTACTGTCTCCTTTCTGTCACTCCATCTGGACTTTATTATTTTATACAGGGTTGTGGAGTGTTGGCATTCACTGATCTATGAAGTTGCTACCACAAAAGTGTCTTGCATCTTAAGATGACTAGAGAAGTCCACATGTAAATGTACAGAGCTGTAAATGCTGCTTAAACAGAGGAAATATGTACAACTAACACAAAGCATTTATACATTAAATTGTTTCAGTGTCCTAATAAATAGAAATGTCTGGATATCATTTTTTCTAGTGTTTTTATGTTCTTTGTCAGTTTTCATGGTAATAAGGTAATGGGCTTACTCTGTCTTGCTGTTGATAGATTTTCCAAATTTTGGTTTCCTGTCCATTGTGTAGTAGGTAATTGCAAAATATGCATAATAGAAGTCACAGAAGCTACTAAATCTGCTGAAAAGTACCTATCAGGGAAGGACAGTTTCTACATGTCCAAATTCTAATACTTTGGTAGCACACAGTTGCTGAAAACCACTATTGGAAGCTACACACTGGACCAGATACAGTTTTATTTTGACTCAGAATAGAATTTCTGGTGTACCAACAAACTTGAGTTCAGATGACATATGCCCCAACTTTGAGACACCATTACTGAATAAAATACTGCAGTTTTGACTACCATATTTTATGGATAAGATTCCTCTATTTTCCTCTGCTATTAGAGGTGTTACCACTTTGCTCAGTATGCTGTTTGTATAATGGAGTTGTATTTTCCAGCAGAGAATTCTGAGCTGGCAAAAACTAGTAAGTATTGGAGTCGAAGGACCAGGTTAAGCAGAATTGGAAATACGTAATCCACTGTTTAACTTACATTTTATGTAGGCCAAAAATAAGTGATTGTCTCACTCTAATCAGCATTTGTCAGACTGTGCTCCCTTTCTGGTATCCACAATTCAAGGAGGACCAGGACAGATTGGAGAAGGTCCAAAGGAGGACCATAAATATGACTAAAGAGCTGGAGAACATGCCCTGTGAAGAAGGAAAAACTGGAGGACAATTTTTCCAGTTCTTGAACAATGTCTACAAAGATGGCAGAAGCTTTCTTCACAAAAAGCCACATGAAGAACAGAAGGGCAATAGAATCATAAACTTTGGGTTGGGTTGAAAGGGACCTTGAAGATCATTTTAGTACCAACTGCCATGATCAGGGGTGCCTTCCACTAAACCAGGTTCCTCCAACCCCCATCCATCCTGGCCTTGAACAGCGCCAGGGATGGGGCATCCACAGATTACATGGGCAGTGTGATAGAATAGAATCATTGAGGTTGGAAAATGACCTCTGAGATCAAGTATATCCTTTGACCAAACACCACCATGTCAGCTAGATCATGGCATTAAGAGCCACGTCCAGTCATTTCTTGAATGCCTCCAGGGATGGTGACTCCACCACATCCCTGAGCAGTCTGTTCCAATGTTTGGCAACCCTGGCACAGTTCTTCACCAGCTTGGCAAGCTAATGAGCAAAGAAAGATGCTTTTCTTCTTGTCTGACAGATGGACTCCACCAACCCCCAGTAGACCTGGTTTCTCAAGGTGAGTCACATGGAACCTGATATCTACAAGTTGCATGGGGAAGGGTTTTATCTTGATATAACTTTTTACGGTGAGGAGAATGGTCAATCACTGGAAAATCACCTCCTCATGGATTATGGGAGATTTTCAGGATGTGGGAGGACGGGATGCTGGATAATTTCATCTAGGCTTCATTTCTCACAAAAGGTTGGACCAGATGATCTTTTGAGGCCCCTTCCAGCTTGGCCTGTTCTGGGATTCTGTAGTTCTGTGACTGCAATTCTGATTCCTATTCTGTGACACTCAGAACAGGAAGTGGAAATAATTTTTCACACTTGGTCTAATTAAAATTGGATTTTGGTTGGAGCAAGCCTGTTCTGGATTACCAATGTCACAGTAGGTGTTGAGAGAGTACATGAGCAAGAATTTAAACTCTGTGCATTACAGTAAGTACAAGTTAGGCTGATGGCTGAGAGGATAAAAAAGGTAATGGAACACCAGCACTTCCTGATAACCTGAGTGGTGACTTTGAATTCTTGTCATCGTTTTTAGTGGTTTGGACTTTTTCTGTTCTTTCACATAATGAGGTAAAGAAATGGCTGTTCTCAACAGGTGATTGATGAAAGGTCAAAGATGATTTTGTTTTAACTTTGTCCAGGATTATATTTTTTAATAAACTAGTCTCAGTTCTGTGTATCATGTTTGTACTGAATTAAGTTTTGCCTTAATGTCAATAGTGAATTCACATTTACTTCAGTTACAGATCTAAACAGGAAAGAATAATTCTTTACCTTTGTATGCAACCTCTGGGCTTGAAACATGGGAGTATTTAAGTGGCCTTTAAAGCAGCTGATAGTAAGGAATACTCAGTAATAATGAAATTCCTATCTATGACAGTTCTGATCAAGTATTTTATTGGTGAAATACTATAGATCTATTTTTTTATCCAGCTTTAGATTTTCAAATACAGGCTATATACAAAGAATCACTACTAAACAGTAATCAGCATTTGCAAGAATAAATCTCCTGACTTCCTTATAGATAAAAGACCTTGACAAGATAGTTTTACTAAAATTTCCTTATTAAATTTTTTTTAATAAACAGATTTTAAATACATTATCTGTTCTACTTTTAAAACTGCTTAACCTTGATTGCTATTTTGAGAATAAGAATTTTAAAATGTTTAAGTATTTTAAAATATTAGAACTTTTAAAATAGGTTGCTTTCTTGTTACTTTAAGCTTTTGCTATTTCCTGCTATTTTTGTTTTCCAGCCATCTTCCTGCTTTTTTCCCTTCATTTTTCAGGACAGACACCAACAATAAATATATTGCTAGATGCTTGAAATTACTCAAGTAGTGAGTGTTTGCTTTAATATGATTGTACAAATTAATTTGATTTATTTGATGATGCTGATGAAAATATAGTGACCTGTTTCCATGGTGCATAGTGCTGGTGAATGCTAAGTGTAAGTTGAGGTCTGTGGAAACAAATATTCAAGGTGTCAATGACCACCTCTAGGTACAGAATATTTTAATATTTTTCCTAATTTGAAACCACAGAGTTTAGGTGTGAGTAGAATATGAGAGCTGCATTGTCATTTATGCTGGAATTACAGGTCAAAATTTTTTTTTTTGAATACTATGAGGTGAATATGGTGGAAGATGGTTGTCAGAGTCCAGGACATCCCTCTGGCTGCCCTGGCTGTCTTGAGACCCTGGCAGGGGGCTCGGGGACCTTGGCAAGAAGTCAAAGACACTGTGGCTTCGATTTTAGCCGGTTTAGGGTTGGCAGCCCTAGTTTAGGCTGCCAACTCCATATGAGGAATTACAAGCCAAAAGGGTTTGAGTAGTGTAATAGGTGAATTGACACAGGGTGGTAAAGTAGAATTTTGGGTTTTTTTAGAATGTAATTCAGGGGTACAAGATGGAGGAATCTGGGCTTGTCCAAGCCTTCTTCTCCTTTTTCTTGTCCTCCATGTCTTGGTGTGATGGTGACACTTTTCTATTGGTTTAAGGTAGAGATTCACTGTTTAACAGATAGTGGGCATTGGCACAAAATCTGTAAACATGCAACATGTAATTTTGAGTATATAATGTGAGAGTCACCCGAGGTTCAGCAGAGACTGCTATGGCTTCTGTACTAAGCGGACCTTGGCAGGTCAGAGAGAGAAAGTTTTAGATAAGAAAAAAATAAACAATGTTGAAAACTCGACTTCACGCATTCCAGACCTCTTCTTCGACTGCCAGGCTAGGGGAACAAGGACTTTTACAATTTCAGGGTCATTCCAAGCAGGCAAACCCCGACAGATGGCGTTTTTTACAAAGATAGAATTTGGTAGTATTTGAGGAGCCTTCAATTTGAACACAAAACACAAGTGCTCATTAGATACTGGTTAAGAGTAGTAAGTAGACTGCAAGGTGCTGCAGTAGAGCTGCAGCAGATTCTGTCTGCAATTCTTTCTCCAGAACTGTTGCTCACCCATTGTTGGTCCCTTCAAAGTCTAGGCAGTAACAATGTACATTGGAGAATGGTGAGCTTGTACTGCGAATTGTCACATAATCAGAAGCTGTTTGAAGGATAAAATAGTGTCTTACCTCACAGCAAAATTAGATGCAACTGCATCACAAAGAAACCAGCAAATTGTGAAGTTATATATATGTTTTGCAACCTGGAGGAAGAATTTGGTGTGTGATATCAAGGGGAATTTATTAAGTATTCATATATCTTTCTATAAATACATTTTGTGTGCCAGGCTAATAAAAGAGACCACAGAATTGCAGAATACTCTGAGTTGGACAAGACCCAAAAGATCATCTAAGTCCTTGACCTGTACAGGACAGCCCCAAGGATCACACCATATGCCTGAGAACATTGCCCAAATATTTTTTGAACTCTTGTCATGCTGGTGCTGTGGCCACTTCCTTGCTGAGCCTGTTCCCCAGCCACCCTCTTGGGAAGTACCTTTTCCTAATATCCAGCCTAAACCTCCCCTGATACAATTTACATTCCCTCAGGTCCTGTCACTGGTCACCACAGAGAAAAGATCAGTGCCTTTCCCTGCTCTTCCACTTATATAAGTCTCCTCTCAGTCTCCTTCTCCAGGCTGAACAGACCAAGGGACCTCAGCTGCTCTTTTTATGGCTTCTGCTCTAGACTCTTCACCTTCTCCATTACTCTCCTGTGGACACTCTCTAATAGCTTTATATCCTTTTTATGTTGTGACACCCAAAACTCAAGCACTCACCAGCACTCGAGGTAAGGCTGAGCAGAGCAGAGCAGGACAATCCCCTCCCTTGCCCTGCTGGTGATGCTGTGCCTGATGCCCCACAGGACATGGCTGGCCCTCCTCACTGCTTGGCTGCAAGTTGACTTACATTCAACTTGCCCTCAACAAGGACCCCTAGGTGCTTTTCTGTGGCGATCCTTTCCAGCATCCTGTTCTCCAGTTTGTTCATCCAGGGTTGACATTTCCCTGGAGCAGAATCCAGGACCTTTCCTTGTTACAATGCCATACAGTTGGTGATTACCCAGTCCTCTGATTTGTCAAGGTCTCTGCAGGGTCTCTCTGCCTTCGAAGGAGTTGGCAGTTCCTCCCACTGGCAGACTTAGTGTATCTTTGAATCATGAATACAAGTTGTTCATGGAGATATTGAAGAGAGCTGGGCCTAAGGTGGAACCTTGAGAAACCCCAGAAGTGACCAGTCATCAGCTTGGTGTAACCCCACAAAAGCTGTTGAAAACAGCTAGACAAAAAACCTCTCCATAACCTCCTAACAGTTTTGACCAGAGAAAAAAATTGGTATCAAATGGCAGGGTTTGAACAAGTTTTGGCCACTTCAAGTCTTAAAATGGAAAAACCATAAAAGTTCGGCACACTGCTTTAACCAAAGAGATTCTATTCACAGCCATCAAGACAGAAGAAATATTTAGTGACCTAACTCATGGACGAAGGAGTTTTTGTTGTAACAGGTGATAAAATGGCAGCAAAGCATTTGCCTTTGGTGTAGTTTACTGTGGAACTGTTCTTGAGCAGCATAAAACTTTCACAATGCCCAAGCTATTTAACATTTGAATATCTTACTTGGTGACTGAAGGGACTGACTGACACAGCCCTTTACTTTCAGTAAACAAGAGTAGTCTCAGAAGAATTTTAGACTGCTAGTACACAATGTTGTTTGTTTGTCTATCATCCCTTAAAGGGAGTATTGATGGATTTGGGGAGACAAGTGGAAGAAGAGGACATGTACCCATGAGGACAGGCTACATGAATTCACATAGAAGTGCTTAAATTAACAAGCTTGGTTTTTTGGCTGTTGAATGATTATGCTGACGATGTTTCCCACTTGTCCACACTCAAATGTCTAAGCAATATACTCAGCAGTTGGTATAGATATTTTTTAGTCAGTTAAATTTACTTATTTTTATAAATCCTGACTCTACCTGAAATGTCTCAGCTACATAGAGGTGACTGGAATGGAAATACATATTATTACTTTGAAGTGGCAATTGTTGTCCTCCCCAAAGCACAGCCTATTAGGAAGAGTGTTCTGCAGCAGAGAGAATATCTTTTTTGTGTTAAAGGAAAATGTTCCACTGCTTATGTTAAGTAAAAATAAATAGAAATGCGTATTTTTGTGATATGAGAGAAAATACACCTTTTTTCCCCTCTTACTGCATCTCAAGTTTTTCTTATACCAGCAAAGATCTATCATGTGAATGACACCCCATGGAAATATATGTTTAGCATTAAAGCAAATACAGTTAAACACCTGCAACTGCTTTTTTGAAGACATGTCTTCAAAAGACTTGTGTGTATTTAGTATATTCAAAAGACATATGTATATTTTGTTTATGGATCTGGAAAAAGAAGCACATAATCTTGTGTATTATCAACAGATTAAATTTATGATATTGAACCTACATCAAGAATGTAGGTTTGCCAGAGAAGTCCTTTTTGAGTGATTACACTGGTCTAGCAGGCTATCAATTCAGTCATATAGGGGAAGAGAAATTTTAAAGCTTGTAATGAGATCACATGTTATTTTCTTTGTAGTTACAATCAGTTAAAATAATAGGTATTGTGTTTAAATTTTCAAAATATACATGTCTATTTAATATTAGCTTTTAATTTGTGTTATAGCTTATTTTAAAGTACTAATATAGACCAAGTTTATCATTAGTATGGGAGAACCCTTAAAACAGAATATAAGGTGTGATAAACTGTGGTAACTTGTTTGTTCATCAAAGAATTGGAATATTAAAGGAGGAAATCTAAAATTAAAGTATGAGGGACTAGCTTGCTTATTAGGAGATAGGGGAAGCATCTGTGAAGTTGGGAAACAGCAACTACAAACCACAAGGCTACAGGCATATTGCAAGGCTATAAACATATTGAAAAACGCAAGATCACAAGTATGATTAATCACCATATAGGGAGCTTTTCTTAGCTTCTCTTGCAGACACAGGCTAAGGATGTTGGGGGATGGCCGGAGCTGATTATGAAATCAGCGACCACCAGGCAACGGCCACCGGACTAGACAACGTAGGAGTGCTCCGGGTACGCCCATCACTGTCCGGAACCGATTGTGAAACCAACGATCACCTGCCTCGATACAACGCAGACACGATGCAGAGAGATGCTCAAGCTACGCCCACCGCTATCGCAAGAGACGCGAATGAAGAAACCTCCAAGAAACTATAAAAGAGACTGAATAAGGGAGTGGGGTGTGGGGCACTGCAGTGTGGGACACTGCAGGAGGGGCGGCTTGGAGACCCCTACCCACCCAGCGCTGTTTTGCTTGCTACTGCTTGCTGTAATTAATAAAATTCTAATTGACCTTAAAAAGGCTGAATCAAATTATTCGCCTCAATTTATCACATAAGGGAATATTTTAACATTCTGAAAGAGTTTGACTTTACTGTTCTTTTATGTGTAAGCACGTGAAATGTGATAAATGAAATAATTTTACTCATGCTTGTGTCATTATCTTTAAAATTTAGATCCTGGATGGATTTCTGTCTAACAGAGGGGTACTGCTACCCAGAGTTTGTGAAGAGTCATATGATTCTGTGTGACAGAACTTCATGAAACTAGTAATTTGCAAGGTGTTTTTTAATTAGACAGAAATATTTTGCTCATTTTTGGTGTCAGCCAGGTAAAGACTCTGGCACCAATTCTATAGAGATCAACTGAATTAGGAGGTATGCGAGGCAAGTTTGGTGCACTGTGTAATAATTCTGAGTATGTAGAATCCCTGCTTCATGGAAGTGACAGTATTGGTTTCCAGTGAAGCCACAGTTTCACTGGTTTTGTGCATTTATTACTGCTGATACTCACCCCATAAGGGAAGTAAACTGATGAACTCATTGTGCGCATAAATTCCTGTGTTTGATCTGTCTGTACACTCTTTAGCCAGGTAAACCATATACAACCTTAACACCGTAGGATTATAGCATTTTTTAGTAATCTGATCCTAATCCGTAAACTGTAGCTAAGAGTAATTGTGCTGAGCACTGATGTTGCATTTTACCATCAGAGTAGTACAAGTGTATCTGATTCTGACTGGGATGTGTGAGCCCGCTGACAAGACTTACTTTTATGAGATTTGTCAAGAGATCCTGAGGAAATCAAAGGAGAGGAGCAAATTGGTGTTGAATATTTTGTGCAGTCCTGTTGTTATTAACTGCTGCAGTGGTTGGCTTGAAAACTGTAGTATGGGAGGCAACTGTAGTGTAACAGCTAGATCAAGAAAGCAGTTCTTTTACCCTCAGGCAGGTGGTTGTGTCTTTGACCCAATATAGCTTCTTTAATCATTGGGCTACACAGCAGATCTGAGAAGGCTCCAGATGGAGACTGAACCTACGACCCCCTGACATAAAAACATCTATGATACCAATTACACCATCTGTTGGTCATAAAACCACATTCTCTATCTTTTCCTGGCTCTTGTGTTATACAAAAGCTGAAGGGTGATATTTGGAGCTGTTTGAGTTTATCCATGCAATTTAATGCAGAACACATTTTTTCACAGAGAGGGAGAACAAAGCACAATAGCAGTAAAGTTCAATTTACATTCTCAGTCAGTGAAAACAAAAATGAAAATAAAAAACAGTTGTCTGAGTCATTATTTATATGCAAACTATGGCTTCAGTTATATGTAGTCTTTTCACAGTTCTTGTGATTTAAAAAAACCTAAAGAATAACTTCTACCACCATTGTCCCAGCTTCTGAGAGCTCTGATTTGAAACAAGATCTGTAATTGTAAATAGGAAATTATGGCAGGACTGAGGAGTATGCAGATCACATTATTAGCCAATATGTGCCTAATACTATACTTAGGAATTTGTGTTGGGTAGTAGTGTTTAGAAATGTGTATTATCTGAGAGTGGAGTACTGGAAAGTGGGAAATTTAACCAGTAACCACATACAGCTTCCTATACCCTCAGAATCCCGCTGGATATAAGTCCTGTCTGAACTTTATGCTCATCAAACTATTATTCTGAAATACTTAATAGACTTTGAAATGGCATCTCAATTTTTTCCCTTTTATCGGTATAATAGTTAGCTCTAGGTGATTTATTGTGGCCATCAGAATAAGTGAAGTACGAAATACAAGGTGTCATATATTAGGGATAAAACTGATGTCACAGGTCCATCAAAGCAAGGAAATGAGAGGAAGTTTGTTACTGGTGCAAAATGGGTAACTGTGATGAGGTAGGATTAACATCTTTAGAAATAATAGAAAGCTAATGCATGACCTATGCGTTCTAGTACGATGTCTCACAGCAGGTTCTGTGCTTTGTGGTCAGTTAAGTCCCTACAATATTGCTCTTTAAGAAACTTTGTGCTCTAATACCATCATTTATCTGTCTAACAGAAAAATAAATGTTTGATATATTACATTGGTAGTCTAGCTACACAGTACATACACAGCGAAAATAATTCTTAAAAGAAAATCCAAAATCCCCACACCTGGCCAGTCCTTTTGTGTTGTGGAAGCTGGCTTCTGATGGTGAGAATGAAGCAGTGAATAAACAAAGCTGACTTTGCTGTTACTACATTGTTGTTTTTTTTTTATTATTGCACCATCATTACTTTTTAATAAACCATCTTTTTCATTAAGAAATAATAAATAATCCATATAAATGGAAGGGAAAGAGTGGAGAACTGGAACTGACAAGTTTTTGTAGAATCTTTGCCATTGGTTAAACTGACAAAAATATTTGAGTTTTCTATTTGGAGGTATTCCTTTTGTGGATGTCTCCATAGGAATATATCACCATTTTGGCAAATAGAATTGGCTGTGTTGAAGCCAAAATGAAGAAGTGAAAAAGTGACAAAAGCACAATTCAGATGTTTTTTTCTTCTGCCATCAGAATAATTGGGGATCCTGTCATCAAAACCTTTATCCTTGGTTAATACTAACATGTCGCTTAAAAGTTATTTTCCTGATTTGTGATAGAATCTGTACTTGATAATGATAGGAAATATAAATAATGATGATTGTCATCAGTTCAGACTCAACTTCATTGTATTCATCTTCATAAACAAACTTTGATTCTTCACTGTTTGTTTATGTCAGTGAAAAACACTTTTCTGGTGGTAGACTTTAGCATTTCAACGTGGTTACAGAGTGATTTTGGTTTTTTTATATATGAACAATAAGACCCATCTTGATGTTCTTTACAAAAATTATCTTGCAGAGGATCTCAAGAGGCCCTGTAATCTGTTTTGAAGCAGAATCAAGTACATATTAATAGTTGTCAGTAAAGTCTAGTCTTAATCTAATACTAGAATACTTCTGCTGAGCATAGTTAATTAAAGACTAAACATACTGGATACAGGTCTGTCTACCTAGGAAATTAAGAGTTTGCTGTCTACAGCAGACTAAGGAACACCTATAAGAAAGATTACCTCATTTTAAGAATATCCTTTCTGCTTTCTAAAATAATAATCTTAAATAATCTTAATCTTAAATCTTTAATAATCTTAAATGTGCAAAATAACATTTTTATTAGTCAAATTCTGAAGTGCTGGTCTCATTTCCTTTAATTAATATCACTATAAATAATGCAAAATATATTTTACTATCTCATATATCCTTTTTGGCATTCTTTCCATGTTTGTAAACATTGTATGCTGTATATTTAGGTGTTCCCTTATGCTTCCACATTACTTTTTAACCCTCAGTATGTTAAAATTAATGTAACTGAAGCTTGGCAGAGAAGACTTCACTACTTGAGTGGGAAAGGAAGGATTTTTTTGTGTGTAGATGAAGACCAGTCTTCTGAAGCACAGATTGAATGTCACAGTAGTATGCATTTTAATATCCTGATCAGAGATGCAGGTTTTATTTCTATTATTGTCACAATTTCTCTAAAATGTTTATCAATGTCCCCATGGATTCTTCATCTCTAAAAAGTTGTTAACACGCCTTCTTTAATTTTGTCTTGTATGTAGTCATGTTTTCATAGGACTTTGAAAACCTCTGGACCAATAAGTTATGTAGTATAAAATATTTATTATGACCCAGATCTCTATTTTCAAGTCCCGTGTCAGCTGTGTAATTTATAGTACATCCTTAGATCTCTTTTGGAAAGAACTGTTTCATCTGAACTCCTTCATAACTTCTGACAGACCTGTCTAAATATCAAATTAGAGTAACATTGATAGTAAAACTTTAAATAAATTTAAATGTTGCAGGTTGTGGTGGTTATCCTTATCAGTGTATGTATTCTAGACAGAAGAGTCTCTCATAAGGTTTAAGAAGACCAAATAAGGGTAGATAGAATAAAGCTGTTAGAATGACATTGTGTGAATGTCAATGTAAATATAGATTTCACAGTGGAAAATAATGAAAAATGACCTTATAAACAGATATATGTTAGAAACTATTTTGCTAATTGGATGTGCATTTTTCTCTTAAGTTTAGTGCCATCAGATTGCACCAAGTGTTCCTATATATGGTAGTTCTAAAAAATGTAAACTGAAGTATTTAATCCCTTTGTTGGAATGTATGCATGTTCTTGTTTATATAGAAGTTGGTTATATTACTTTTGCTAGGTGTGTCTGATTAAAATTTGCTAAGAAGGTTGTAGAATAGTTCCCATGTGGATACTAAGTTTCTTTTTATAACATTTCAGATTTTATTGTTTCCATAAGTTTTCAACTTCATTCAAACCTTTGTTTCAAGTCTTCCCAACAAATTTTAGTTATGATTGTTCAAATCTTCTTTGTAATATATTGCATCAGATTTTAAAGCAAATGCTGACAGCAGCAGTATTTATGCCCTGCATACCAAGCAGATACCACATGTTTTGAATAACTGGCACCCCTGCTGAGTGTGGATGAAATCAAAATCACAGTCATGTAAAAAGCACTGATAGGAATCTCTCTTCAAATAGACCTTCTTATTTAAAGATTAATTCTTTTAGAGTTTACCTTAGTACTGATGCATATATGTGATTCCCACAAATGCTAATGAGAACTGAAAAAGTTGTAGGGTTCAAGTCATCCCAGAAGTCACCCCCCCCTTATATATCACTAAATAAACAAAATAGACTCAGTGGAGTTCATTGTAGGTAATAGGAAGGCTAACTTTAAAGCCTTAAACATCACAGTTCTTGGGCTATTATCAATGCTAAAGATAGAAGTTTTTTGATTAGGTTTTGCCCCAGAATTCTTAACACCAGTTGTTTCTTTTGTTTTATATAAAATATTGAATTTGTAACTAAAAGTAAACAGAAAAAGTTAAATTTCCAAGAGTAGCAATAACTCAGTCATATTGTAGATGAGGAAAATATTTGTGTTCCAGCTACATTTTTTTGGTGGGAATTTTATTGCCTGGGAATACAATAACAGAATTTTATAAAATTCCAAATGTAAACAGACACTGGTTGTAGAACAAATAAATGCAGAACTCTGTTTTAAGTTATCTTCTCCTTACTGCACTGTTAATGCTCTCTTCTTTCTTTTGATTAATGGCATTATTTCCAAAGAATTTAAACAAAAAGGGGGGGAAAAGTGGGTTTAGGGTACTGGTGGTTAGTTGCATTAGAAGGTATTGTATATTATTTATTTCAATAATACACACATCAGTATAAGACCATGTCTCTGGTACATCATTAATAAAATACCCAGTATATGGTCTGTGTGTTCTAGGAACTTAAGCTCTTGTCCACACAGAAAATTCCTCAATAAGGTTAATATCCGAGGAAAGCTGTCAATTTCATACTCATCTCCACTGGCTGCAGTTTTGCTAAAAAACACTGAAGTGTTCCTTTTGAATTAAAAGCTGTGCAAGGCTAGCAATGCAGAGGTTAAATAGATCACCTTCATATGTTTTATGTTAGAGCAAACATATTAGAGCAAACTTTCTGCCAAATCAGTCTACGCCTTCTTGCCTGATTTAGCTGCTATTAAATACCAAGTACTTAGAACAAACCACACTGAGAACTAATATTACCCTCCATTGTCTTTTGCTTTTCCTATTAACCACAACTTGCAGGCATCAGAAAATGTGCTGTTCAGATTCTTCACATTTATCTTTGACATTCTCAGAGGTCTTCAGTTCAGAGTTGGAAATGTGCTGTCCTGTTTCTCCTCTTGGTATTTTTCTTAGGGGGGTTGATTCCCATACTGCTTGGTAGTTGCTGAGAACGTGACACAGGACAGTGGTGCACAGGATCTAATTTTCACTGGGCCAGCATTGCCTAATGTTAGCTGTTGCACAAGGCAGAGACTGGCACATGCTGGGGACTCTTAGATGAACTCTTCTCCACAGAAATTACAGTGGTGTCTCAGAAATATCATCAAATCTATGCAATAGCTCAGAGCATCTGAGTCTAATTTAACTGTGCTATTTAATATAATTACAGATTTGTTACAAGAAGTTGGCTGCTGCTGCTATGGTTGGTTTGGAAATGAATATATTAAGAAGTGTTCATTTGAGAGGCTTTCTGATAAGGCAGATAGACACTTGTGTAGCACAGCTGCTGACGTAGGGCAAGTATTAGATAAGCCTCTATCAAAATCTATGATATAGGAATTTATGAACAATATAGAAACCAAAGCAAGTTTTCTCTCCTGCTTGATCTGGTCAAATTACAGCTGTTGGGGACAATAGTAGTGACTGAACTAATAATCCATCCTTGCCTGTTTGCTTAAAGTGGGGATGTTGACTGATGCCAGATGAGGGGTACCGATCCCTGTAAGCAGAGCCTCAGATTAGGCAGAAATTCAGTTTCATAACTGGGACTCAGACCCCAAAATGTATTCTTACAAGTCCTGAAGTGAAACAGAACATGGTGTCATCAAAGTAGCAGACCAGCTACAAAAATATTGATTCCCTAATAAAAGGTGAAAAAATTAATTAATTGAAATCCCTTTTCCTCTGCCTTTTGTGTATGGAGATAAAACCTTTGCACTCAGGACAGATATCTAATTTGCCTTTAGGTTGAGGCAATTGCCTATCTCCCTTGGTAGGTCAGACTGAGTTTGCAATTAAGTGTAAGACAAACCATGAAACATTTTTCTAACTGTTACTTGTCTCCGGTCTTGTTGTGTCTCTTTTGTGAATGACAGATACAGAATGTAAAAGGGATGATGATAAGATCATGAAGGAAAAATATATTTAGATAAAGTTTCTCTGCTTTTACACAGAAGAGATGGAACAATTAGATATTAAAACTCACTTCAAAGAAAACAAAGCAGTTCTAAAAGAAGGCCAGAAAAGGAACAAACTCCTTTTTGCAGTTGTTTAGCAACTAACTATTCAGATTTCTCCAATGCCAGTAAAAGGAATGAGAAGAGGTAGAGAGCCTCTTTAAGTAAATAGAAATACCTCACTTTACTGTTTTGTTTTGGTGGCTTTTTTTCTAGTAAAGTCTTATATATTTATGGGACTGGTGCACAGACAAAAAAGAAGGAAAAATACTATATAGAAGGTAGTAACACTACAAAATCAAACTGATTTGAGAGACAATTAAAGACACAATTCAACCTTGCAACTGGATATAATGAAAAAGTGTATTTTAAAATAATATTACTTGTTAGCACTATACTGCTTTTAATAGAAGTGAACCTCAACAATTCATGTAGGAGCTGGGAACACAATTTTTGGTTTTGTTCCAGGTGATTGGCTTTGCAAATCTCTCTGAGGAGGAAAGTTGTCTTTAAAATATTTTAAAAGAACAGTCCAATATAATCACATATGCTTTAGTGTACTTCAGTGCAAAGTCTTTATTGTCTATATTGTTAACTAGTTGTGTGTGTGTGAAGCAGTTTTATTCAAACTTGTAAATCTGTCTGAGCCCAAGTCACTCTCACAGGTTCCTATTCTTTAGGCATAATGTTCTGTGAATGCTGTAGAATACATTATTAGCTTATGGTATCCCAAATATTTTAATATTCATCAATTTACTGAATGTTCTTTCCACATGTTTTGGACTCCATATTGTAGGTAAGAGAGGGGAAAAATGTGGCAGACTGTCTTCGTCAGGACTGCAGGCCAAAGGGGAAAACCTGGGGAATGTGTACTGAGAGCCAGCAGCACTGACCTGCTCTGTGCCACAGAACACAGCACAGAAGCGATTGTAGCTGTATTCATGTTCCTGTTACTGTTTGTGTGCCGTCTTTAAAGTTCTATCTGTGGCTGCTCTTGCTCTCTTATGTGTGCATGCAGTATGTACCCCCAAGTCTGGGGGAGAAGAGGGAAGGTTTTTGTTTTACCACATGGCTGATCCCTACTGCAGCATTGTAGTATGTTTAGCTTGCCTATGCTAGACTGTTGTCTATCTGGGGGCTTTATGGGACTACAAAAGCAGAGGAGTTGCAAGCAACTTCATGTCTATAATATAAGAAAAAATAAGTTGTGATGACTACTTCTGGTTTCCTTACAAATTTTACCTCTTTCTCAAGTATATCCATCTGTCTGTGGGCCCGAACCTCCATGTTCCAGTCCTGAAGATTGCCTGTTCCCTAGCTAATGCTACCTTTAAAAAACAAAAACCAAAAACAAAAAAAAAAAACCCCAAAAAACCAAAAAAACACCAAAAAAACCCCAAAAAAACCCCAAAAAACCCCAAAAAAGAAAAAAAACCAAAACAAAACAAACAAACCACAAAACAACAACATCAACCCCCCCCCCAAAAAAACCCTCCAAAAACCCAACAAAATATCCTCAAACCCAGACCAAACTGAATTAAGAAAAAAAAAAATACTCATATTTTTTTATTTTCTCTCTCCCAACTTCTCCCATAACTGTCTTTTAGAAACTGACAGGCACATCCAGGCTCTCAAAAAAACATTCTCCATAGGCAGTACCCCTTGGATGCTGACTTAAATTCTTGGTTCAGTTCAGGTTTCTTTGACACCTTCACATCTAGATGATCTCTCAAATTATATATAGCTTTGTAATGACTTGCAAAAATCTGATAATAACTGTATTTTTATCCTGCAGAGTGTACAAATCTTTGATGTAGGATCCACTGACATGGTTGTGTCTGTCTCACTGACATAATGATGTATTTTTACTCTTTCCTTGTCAACTGCAGCACTTAGCATTTTATCCCAGTACTGTGAGCTTGGGTGGTATATTTATAGTTCTTTATGAATTCTGGAAGTAACTTAGGGTGTCAAGGATGAATAGACAACCTTTTTTTTTACTTTGCAGTCAGTCAAATGTCTGATGGCTGGTGCTCCAATCTGACAGCCAGAACTTGCCTTGGAGTTTACATAAGTTAAATAGCTACATAAGTTGAATTTTAATTATTCACATGCTATTTACAACACTGTAGCATGCTAGTGACATGGGATGGCTGATATAAACAACTGAAATAAATGGACATAAGTAATTCAGTACAGCCAACAAGATGATAATGAAAACTGCATGATAAAAGAACCTCGGTTTATTTTTTTGAGCATGAGACTAAATGCCAAGATCACCCATTACTGTAATCATAACAATTTCAAGGAGTATTTGAGTCCTAAATTAAATAAAATCAGACACTCATGTTCTTGTTTAATTTATATAGTGAAAACCTAAGCCCCAGCCCCTATTCAGATTTTTATCTTCAATAAGTTATTCTGTAATTGTTTCACATGTCAGAATAACAGATACAGAAGACAGATGCAGCCTTTTCCCCCTTTCGGTTTTTATGACTAGAGATGTTTGAGGGTGCATCAGTCTGAAGACACTGCAGGATGCTCAAACCATTGTGTAAGTGTGATCTTACAAGTTAGGGCAATTGGCTCTGGTTTTGGGAGTGTTCTCTGCATTCTAACTTATGAATAAAATGAAACATTTTGTTTATTGTTTCCTGTGGTTCTAGGCATGAGAAATATCCTTGGTGATCTTCTTTTAGTAAGAGTGTTGATGGTATGAATGTTTGCAGATTTGTTTATTCTGGTGGGTTGGCTCCTGTAGCAGCACTACTTGACATGTTTGTGTATGTTGACCTGGAAACAAAAGCAAGGACATGGCTCCTGAGAAATGGGTGAAATACCTTACTCCTGGTAAAAATGGGTTTAACTTCTGGAGGTAAAATAATTCCTTCAAAATATTTATTGTCACTATTTTAGTACACAAACACACACAAATCTCTCAAAATCATGTATATTTAAAGCATTAGAAACATTGGTCTAAAAGTATGGATCAAAACCTGATTTTTTTTTTTTTTTTGGTAGGAAAAGATTTTATAATGAGTGTTTTTAAATTGTGTTTTAATATTTAAAATAATTGTGTTTTATTTAATATTTACAAGGTTTGGTTCATTAAAAAAACAAACAACAAAACAACAAACCACAGAAATATGCAGGTAGACTGTAAACATGCAGTTCTTTGTTTGAATAGCTGCTCCAAACTGTTTTCTTTTTGTTTCACTAACTGTAACATTTATCAGGCAACCAAGTCTTACCAAATTCCTACACTATGCTCAGTGTCTGAGCAATCCAGCAGGGCTTTCCCTTGTGCCTTCCCATTTCCATCCCAAACTCTCCAGTTTGTTTGCATACAATGGCAGAGCTCCAGTAAGTGGAGTAGAATGTGTTCTACTCTTCTGGACAGTGTTTGTGACCAAGTCATTCTCTGAGGACTTAGATGTCCAGAAAGGTTAAGAGCCCAGCTCTCCATGGGTCAGGCTGGTATTTGCTGGGCCAATACCTAACACCGAGCGCAATCACCTCAGTTTTCTTCCAAAATATGCTCTTTAGAAGACAGTGGCTAAAATTTTATGTGTGGTCAGAATCAGGCACTTTGTCAAGAATCTCAAGTGTAGTAGCAGGAAAGTTTCTGGATCTCTGTGGAGGTGATTGGTTGCTGTGGCTGGGGCAGTTCTGAACATGTGTAACTCATGACACAAGGAATGTTTACATCTAACAGGATTCAGCTAAGAATGAATTCAAGATTAAACAGCTGCATTTTTGCATTACAAATTTGGACTTTAGTGTCTGAATCCTATGTTTTATGCCCAAATCCTTTTTTTCAGATTTGGCCAATAGTGGGAATCTATGTGATGTATTTTAATACTGGAGAACTAGGCCCAAGAGTTGATCCTGAAAACGTGAAACTTGTAGGCAATGTTTTCTGTGTTGCCTTCATCACAAGAATAAAATGATCAGGTGGGGAATTAATCTTTTTACTAAAGATAGTGTACCAATTAAAGCTTATCTAAGCTTGTAGGATGATTATAGACACACTGAGACCTTCAAGTTGGAACTACATTTAATCTTAAACTTTCTTTAAAGTCACTTTTGTTATATTTATTGTGAAAGAAGACAAAAATGGCAGAGGGAATCCACCCAAATTCTGCCAGGGATTCCTAAGGAAGGTCATACTGAATTCCAGCTTTACCCATTGCTCTTAACTGCTCCTATCAGGCATATACCATATGGTCATGCAAACAAATACGTGCACAGCTTTTTTTTTCTCAGCCAGTGACAAAACAGTTTGAGACCATATGCTGCACAACACATGTGAACTCTCTAATGGCTCATGTGAATTGGGGGAACCAGCTCAGAATGCGCAGTTGTTCCATGTGTCTTTGCTGTACATGTTTTTCTACAATACAGAGTAAGAATTTGTGCTGTGGTTTCTTCACTGTAGTGACTTTACTTGCAATGTGAAATATGAATAGCAGTTTTTGTGATTAGTGACAAAATAATTTGTGGGACTGAAGGTGAATGAAGCTAACTTGGCCTAGTCATTAACCTTCATGAAACAACCAGTTTCCCCTCCCAAGTCAGAAAAATGATTCACAATCAAAGTTTCTATCAAATGCTAATTTATTCCCAAATGCAAATAGTGGATCTATATCCTAGTTTTTTGTGAGATCTTTGAGAGCATAAGAGAAAAAACCAAAATATTATATATTGGGATGATTATGCAAAATGTAGACAAATTTATGCAGACATTTTTATTTTCTATTAAGGTTGGAAGGCAAGTAACACAGCTGTACAATCATAAATTTCAGAGGACCATGGAGTTTGAATTTATAACACTTTAAGTAAGTAATTGTTGCAGTTTTTAACCACATAAACTTTTTTAAGTTGTAGCACTGTCTCTATTTTAGTTTCTTGGGGACACTGCTTCACACTGATTTTATTTACCAATGTGCAACCGAATTTTTTTGTTGATGCAGAGCTAAGAGGTGTTCTTAATAAAAGAAGGTGCAGAAGGAACTCATCTTCATGAATTGAGCTACCAAAAAGGGGGGGTGGGGTGGATTAGGGAGGTCAGAATTTTGATGCAGGTCTCTGCTGTTATACACTGGAAATTATAAAGCAAGAAGGAAGTAGATTTTCTAACACATCATAGTATTAACTGGCAAGGTGCTGTAAATCATTGGTATGCATCAGTCTTTTCACCACAGAAAGGAAATTAAAAGTGCTCTAGTAGAGAAAGCATCGCCAGCATTGTGTTGACCTCAAGTCACTCATCATCAGAAAGATAAAATCAGACTCCCAAATTTCAGAGGAATGAGGGAATATTCAGTGTGGCAGGAAAAAGGATTAGGGTGATCAGGGAACACATAACTGATCATTTCAAAAGAAATTAAGATTTACGTTTTTTTAGTGTAACAACATAAAGGTTGAGGCATGAATCTGTCATTTTATGTCAAAGAGAGGGAAAGTGAGAAGGATAGTAATGGCAAAAGAGAGAAGGAATATAAACTGATTTGAATACATATGGTCTGGAAGTTAGGAGTATGTTCCTAACTATCAAAGAGGCAAAGGCTAGAGTAGCCTTTAATCCAGCGAATGGAGTTTATTAAAAAGGATCATCACTACTTTTCTCTTAGGTTTCATAAGTTTATGAAAGGGATTTTAAAATGTGTTGTTGTGATGGCAAGGGGATGAATCAATCAGTCCTACATTCCTGCCAAAGAGGGATCAGGACCTCCCTTTGTCATTCTTAAGTGCCAGAAAAATTTTCAAGATGGAACTGAAAACTTGAGAGAAAAGAAACAGGGTTCAAAAGGAGGAAGAAAGAATATGTTGTAAAGTTAACCTTTTTTTGCATTATGAAGTAAATTTAATGGAAAATTATTTTCACTAAAATTATTGTGACTTTAGAGCTTGATTTGGAGAAGAACTCAAAGGCATTTGTATGTATTCAGCATTGCTCAGCATCAGATCTTTAGAAATTAAATCGAAAACAATAGAAATATATTTGTGAAGAAGACGTCTAAATATGCTATCAAATGATAACTTTAAAAACACAACAATTGGCTGAACTGTATCCTTGGAACTTATATGGGGTAGTTTAAAGAAGCCTGCTGACAGTTCTGCATTATCTTGGAATACTGATTTCTTTGAACTGCAAACGCAAATCAGGACAACTCCTTCCCTTCTTCCTCCCCCCCTGCCCCCCCCCCCCCCCCCCCGGAAAACATCACCTCGAAAAGCTTACTTAAATTATGCTCAGAATTATCTTATTTCTGGTAGTAAATAACTTGGAAATATTTTACTGGCAGCAGAATATTTTTTGCCTGCTGAAGACAGAAAGAAAACTTTTGACACCCCATCATGAGAAAACCGGTAGAGCACAAAGAAGATCCCAGCCGCGCTGGTTCTCGCCTCTCGGAGTACGTGCGGCGGGGCTGACGCTCCTGGGCGCTTTGGGGGCAGGAGAAACTGTTTTCAATCTACTGCTTTTAACGCTCTAGTTGTGCAGCGAGGAGGAAGAAGGCAAAGGAGAAAAGCCGTAGCGGTTTTGGCCGATGTGCCCTTCGCCCGCTCCTTTTTGTGTTACTGGGGATTTTTGTGAGGAAGGTTGCAGGCTCCTGAGGCTTCTGGGAGCAGGACTCGCCTTTCAGAGGGGGCCCAGCTCCTGCTGGCTCCGGGTGATCGCGGAGTGCGGAGGGAAAAGTATGCGCGGACTCGCCTGGGGCCAGGGCTGGGGCCGGAGGCTGCCCCCGGCAGAGGGTGCCGGAGCGAAGGGACTGTCCTGGTCCCGTCCGCCGCTCCCCTCCCCTCCGTCGAGCCTCGGGTGGCGTTCGGATGCTGGGGAAGGAGGAGGCGGAGGAGGAGGAGGCGGAGGAGGAGGAGGGGACAGGAGCGCCGCTTCCTCCGCCCCCCAGTCGGGGACGGTCCGTTAGCGGGAGCTCAGGGCTGGGGCGGCGGAGCCCGGGACGAGCTTGCGGCAGCGCCACCGGACCCCTCTCCGTCCGCAGGCGCTGCTCCCTGCGGCTTCCTGCGGGATCTGTGCCGCGGCGGCCGGGCGGGCAGCATGGACCCCGCGGCGGCGGAGGGACGGCGGGGGCCGGCGGGCCGCCTCCTGCTCCTGCTGGCGGCCGCCTCGCTCCTTCGCCTCCGCGCCGCAGGTAAGGAGCTGCCCCTCCTGGGTGGAGGGGAGGATGCTTCTGCTCTTCGAGTAGGGGTGTATGGGGAGAGGGGAGGCAGGGAAAGTTGCTCCTGTTCCTAGGAGAATTGCGCGTATCCATTTGGGATCGGCGGACCCGCCAGCATCCACAGGTGGTGATTCATGTTATGTACTTTTCCTTCCTTTCCTACCTTTTTTCTTTTATTTTGTTTCCCCCCCTCTTTCTTTTATTTTATTGTCTTTCTTCCTTTCTCGCTTTCTCTCCGCCATCCATTTCTTCCTTTTTTTTTTTTTTTTTTTTTTTTTTTTCTTTTTCTTTTTTCCCATCAGTTCTTGGCACAATGGAAAACTGATGTTATGTTCTTACGAGGGGCGGGGGTTGGCAGGAGGCGAGGGCAGCTACAATTTTTACCCAGAGCGCATCCCCGCGCCCCTGCCCCACTCGGGCAGGAGGCGCTTCGTGTCTCTTTTCGGCCGGCTCAGCGCTCCGAGGCTGGTTGGTAGCCACTGAGGGGGGGCAGGGTGGAGGGAGAAAGAAGGAGAAAACAAAGGAAAAGTTCGGGGTTTTGTTATTGCCGAGGGGGGATAGCAATGAGCGGAGTTTCCTCCTTCACTCTGCCCGCCCCCCAGCCCTCTCCTCGGAATGGTTATAATAATGCATTTTTATTTGGGACGTTGAGTGTTGCCAGAATCTCAGCGGGAACCAGGAGGGGATTAAAGTTGAGTGGGCGAGGGGGCAGCCGCCGTGCTTGCAGCTCATGGAGGCTCGGCGGGGTTTCTTTCCGTGTGTTTTTGCGCTTTAGAGTGTCCCATTTTCTCTGTGTACCTGGCCGACCCTCAGGGACTGAGGAGGTCAGACTGTGGGCTCAGGACGCGCGGTTCAGTGAGCTCCGCGATTGTTTTTAGGGCTGAATAAACTGTCCCTATTAACATCTAACCTTGCGCCGTGGCAGCAGCGGTGCGGCTGCTGAATAGATGCCAGTTTGTCCGGCATCTCCGAGGGGAGCTCCGTGATTTAGAGGCCTTAAGGGAACGTGTGGGGTTGGAGAGCCACGATGGTGTAAGACAGTTCCTGTAAAAGAAGCCGCATGAACTTTTTTTTCCCCCTTTTTTTTTCTTTTTTAATATTTTTTAAAATTTTTTTCCCTCCTCCATTTGCGCCGAAGTTGTGTGGTGCTTTCAGAGCAGGAAAGGGGAGGCTTAACGTTTTCGTTTTCTCTGGGATGTGAAATGCACCGTTGAGGTACGAGCTGCCGGATCCAGCTCTTTGATCTTTCATGAAGCCATTCTCTGGAAAATTGCCTTCTCCCCCTCTGCAGCAGATAAACTTTACTCTCAGAGTAAAGTCCTTCCCGGGAGTCTTTGTCCAGGGACTGAGGAAGCAGATGACAAGGCTGCACCATTTCCATGCCAGGTTTGTAACCCTTCCCGTTCTGTCCTCACCGGGCAGCGCGGGAGCTCGGCGGGTTAGCAGTGCCTTCCTCTCCCGCCTTTCCTGGCTTTAACTTAATTGCACCGACGTGCTGGAGGAGACCGATGCTGTCTTTAAGGAAAAACAGTGATGCTGTAGATTAGAGGAGACTTGTTAATCAATTGCACGTTTGAAAGAGCTTTTCTTCCCTTTGTTGCTTTCGCTAATCCATTTAGCTCTCCCCGGGAGGTGACAGATGCCTATATTTCCTGTTATTCAGCTCCGGGGACCGAGGTCTTGCCATTTGTTGCTTTGCCATGAAGGGAGAGGGTCAGCAGAAAGATAGAGGTCTGGGAGCTTTCCGGGGCGAGAGCAGGAGGCGGGCATGTTACAGCTCGCGGATTTGGGGTCAGTTCCCGTCGCCTTTATTTTTCCTAGAGCCTTTATTGCTCCCTTTGAAGAAGCTGCCCCGCTGCTCTGCCCCTCCTGCGGGGTCCCGGGCTCCGGGGATCCCCCGGGGCCGCAGGGAGGATGGCGGTCGTCCTCCGACGGTTGCGAGAGGAGATGCCAGATTGTCTGTCCCCGTCCCCGCTTTATCCCCTTTACCCTGAGCAGCTCGCTCTGTTTTCCGAATGCAGCGGCAGCGAGGTGTGCACAAGTGTCCCGTGAACTTCTTTCCTTTCTTCCTTCCTTCGTTCTCTTGACCCCCGCTGCTGCTCGAGAATACCGTCGCTGGTGCATCTGCCACGGCCGACTCTCTGTGCCTTCCCAGAGCCTCCCCACGGCTTCCCGGACAGTGGAGGGGTGCGGGCTCCCGGGAACCTCTGGCCGGGCGCGGAGCTGCCCGCGGGTGGAGCGCCTGGCGCTGGGAAAACGGGCTGGAAAGGCGCTGGGAGTGTGGCAGTGTACCTCCGTCTTCTATTGTGGGCAGTGTACTACCCCGTCCGCTTGTAGATGCTCTCAGGAGGCATGTCAGGTTTCAACCTTCTCGGAGGTTAAAATCATAAGATTACCATTAAACATTAATCATAAATTACCATTAAAAGTGTATTTGGGGTTTATCTTATTTTTTAGCACTACCTCATAAGCAGGCATGTGATAATCGTCTCAACCACCCGTAGAAAGTGTGGATTCACTCTACTCGATAGGCATGAAGTTTGAGACTCCATTTTCTTCTCTGAATAAGCAGCACGGTGGTTGAGAGCCCATAATCACAGCAATAAATTCTTGTGTACTTCTATTGTTGAGGGGCATTCTTCTGTTTAATTAGATTTGCTTAATGGTAAACAGAGTATTTGTTAATTTACATTTCATTTAAAGGTTTATTTTTGAAAATGTTATTTCAGCCTTTTCAGTGTTCAGTTTTAGAATATGGCCAGGTGAGAGGCAACGTTGAAAATGGTGATGCACAATGGACCTGGCTTACAGACGTTTGCCCCCTTGCCATTAAATAGGAAAAGACGTTTAATCAACTGGAAGTAAATGCTTATGTGAACTTGAGAAATATGCAGAATGCAGCGTTAAAAAAAAACCAACAACAAAAAACAAACAAAGAAACCCCAAAAAACAAACACCAAAACATCAACAGAATGTCTAGGAATGAAAACGTAATGGTAACTCATGCTATGATTTTGAAAGCCCTGAAGTTTGTAAACTTCTACCTAACTTCATAAAGGAAAAAAACCCCTCTAATTTCAAACATTTTTACAATGTTTATGGAGAAGTTAATACAAATGTGGATTACTTTTGAATGCCTTTAAATTCTGAACTACAAAAAGTTGTAAAATACTTAAATCTTGAAAGTTACGTAAGATTTAGCTATAGCTCCATCCTGAATTTAATGCAAGAGATTCAGCTCTGGAAACTGTACACTAATCATCTGAAAAAAGTCAGTACATCTTTGAGTACAAGGAGTTTGCAGATAGCTTTTAATAAATTATATTGACCACATTAACTATTTCTAGGTCAAATCTTAATCAAACCTTTCTAGCATAATTAAGTTGTTCATTTAGGGATGAAGTTTATCTTTGGGTCAAGAGTTGACACTATATGTTTTTTTTCCTCTTGAGTGTCTCAATTAAATTAAGCATTTGTAGTGGAATTACACTTTTCCCCTTAATCTCTTTGTTGCTGTAAACAGCACATAAATGCAAGATGCTGGAAGAAAAGGACGAGATGGGAGACAAGGCAAATGAATCCTATTTACTGAGTTTTCAGTTGTTTGCAGAAAAGTTGATCTTTTTTCTAAACTCACTGCACTTTGTCTAAGGTGTGAATAGCTTTCAGGCATTGGCATGGAAATATGTTTGACCACTAATTAGGAAACTGACAGTCTTAGTCCACCAACCAGTGAGAAGCTGAGAAGCAAGAGTAAAAGGAAAGAATGGTAAGAAATACTGGGTTTTGTTTGATAGCTGCGAGAATCTTCTGTATAGAAGACTTGTGGAGTTCTTTTCATAGCTTATTCTCAGAGTCTTAAATTCACATTTTAGATTCAATAAAAATATCTTTTAGAAGCAGTCAGCATCTCAAGCTTTTAATCATACTTCTGATTAAGAGAATTTATTTTAAAGGTCTCTTTGTATGTATTTTTTTAATATTGCAGATGAAAAAATACTAAGCAAACTTTTTTTCATTGTTACAAAAGTAATAGTTCTTTCTGTAGATGTTCACTGTTGCCCTGTGTTGTTGCTCAGAAGGAAGAAATGCTACTTACAGTATTCCATCTAATTTATAGCATCTGTCACTCTGTTCTCCGTGCAAAGAATGGTTTCCTATTTAAGTTTGTTTATTCATTGTGAGGCTGTTGCTTTATAAAGGAAGTTGTCATTAGGCTCAGCATGTCTGGAAAGCATGCAAGCACTCAAATCTTCTAATCCAGTGACTACAAAGTAGTTAACGCTTCAAAGAAAAGGAACGACAGGATTTTGTTGCACTGAAAGAAGATGCATTGTTTGTTAATCCTACTTTTAGTTGTTACTCTACTAAAGACTGCTACAGCCTTACTAGTAATCATTTGAGACAAACATGGATTTTACTTGAATTACTGTGCTTTCTCTTGGTTTTGTTGAAACGTTAGTAGTGAAATATCCCTTACCAGCTTTTTGCATTTACTTTTTCTGGGTCTTTGCCGTACACCAATATTCAGTTGCAGAATCCTGCTAGATAGTTCTGCTGATGTTTTCTGCAGACCTTACTCACAAACAAGCTTTTTCTCTTGACATCTGTTTGGCCAGCTTGGGAAGGGACTTCCTCTTCCAAGTGATGCCAGCTGGTGATCGTTTTTTAAAACTAAAAATGTCTGTATATGACTTTCCAGGCCATAAAATGTACTTTTCAAAAAGTCAAAAGGTGATCTCTTAGCTAAAAAATTGTGACTTTGTCTTTTAGATGGCAATGGGCAAAAGCTTTAATTTAAGAAGACTAACAAATCTGCATTGTAGTATCGCTGAGAACAAGAAATCACAATAGAAATACATTTCACTAAGTAGTGCACTGTTACTGTGACAGGCATAAGTAAATGAATTCCACCAATGTTGAAGGCCCTGTGAGAGTATCCCACAGACAGTTCCACCCTTCTGAGCAGGTGTTAAATGAGTCTGTGTGTATCTCCTTGACCCATTGGGCACATGCATCAGTAGTAGAGTATGCTGCTTCATGAAGCACAGGGAACATACTCCTCTGTGCTGATCGAATTAGCTCTCACGTATATTAGTGCCTTGCGGTTTTGCTGTAATGTGTGCCTGTCTTTGATGGTGAAAAAGAGTGATACAGTAGCTGAGGGAGAGGAAGGGTATCGTGTAGTACTGGTTCTGCAGAAAGTATTTAAAGAATGAGTGCCTGTCCCTCTGAGTCTAGAGCAGAGTTCACTGACATCTCCTAAAGAGAAGGCTGTATGATTGGTGAGGGCATAGTTTTACAGACACCTGAAGCTCTTGGTTTATTTAGTTAAATCAGCAAGCTAGCTCCATTGGAAAGTAGCCATAGAGAAGTAGAAGAATACACGGACAGAGAATTAGCACAAGAGATAAGTAATGTTTTTCTTCTCTGTAATGATTTTTGTTGAAGCAACAGAAAGGAGTGTTGTCTGGGTACAGCTTGCAGAAACATCAAAGTGAAATTACTGGGGAACTGTTAGGGACAAACACAGTTTGCCAGAGTTTGGTTTTAAAGTGTGAGTAGCTGAATCAGGAAATGAGATTGGATCCCAATTTGCCATTTTTTCCCTGAGCAATCCATCAATGTCACATGGGAGACATATCTAATGTACCTTTGGGATTTGTAATTTCTATTCAGGTGTGATTTTAAGACAACAAATAGAATCAGTATTCTTTCTTGACCAGAATGCACCATGTGTATATTGTCATACCTGTGAAATCTCTACTGAACTTAGATTTCTGTCTTGTACTTCCTTTATTAGACTTCCTTTTATATGAATGGCATAAATATCTAATTCAGTAACTTCAGGTTACTTGTCTTCATCCCTTTACACTTGTCTTCATCAGAACTGCTCTAGGGTGTTCATTTAACAGTTAATCTGGTAAGTATGTTTTCAAGGGGAAGTAGTTTCTAAAAATTATTTTCCTTGATTTTCACAGTTTAACACCTTAACATTATTTTTTCCCCCTGTGGTATTGTCTGTGTAAGAAGAATAACTTGACTGGTTGTATAAAGAAGAGGCAAATTCTGTAAGAGTTCTAAAATTCTGAAGGCTTACTTTTCAAAACAAACTACACAACTGTCTAGTTGAATCATACGTGAAACTAACAATGGATTATTCTTTACCAGAGCAGTAACACAGTCACATATTCAGTTATTTTGTAGATAGAGAACAGAAAATGTACCACAAAAGACAGGAGGAATTTTATTAATGAGTCTTTAAGTATAAAAATTAATGGTTTGAAAATAATAAACTTGATTTCTACTGGTCAGAAACACTCTCCTAAGTCAAATGAATAAGGAAAAAACCAAAAATTATTGTATATAAGTCTAAAAGAGGAATCACAGGGCTCTACCAAAGGCAGACTCGTGAGAGTGGCAGGCTGCTGCACAAATGGAGGAGATTGGTTTCTTCCATGTCTGCAACAGAATAGATGGATGTCATATCTCTAAATTGGTTGTAGAGGAGACACAAAAGATTTTTTTGCAGAACAAAGTTCAGGGACAGAGGTAAGCAGCCCAGGGAAATCCTAGGAGCAGGTTAACTCAAAATACACACACCTCAGGTGTTGGAGCCATGTTTCACAGAAGATGTTAACATTGCACATTGAGAGACAGGAGGTCTGAGATGCAGCAGTGCCGCCTCAGATTGGATGAAGATGTTGTGGGACCTTGCTTGTTTGTTCTTCTTCGCTTTGGAAGCAGAACAAACAAAGGTCTGATTGTATAAGAATAAGATGTCTCTGGAGGAAAAAAGCCAAGAAGGACTGTTCTAGAGACATTAATTCAATTTGCTTGGATTTGCATGAGGAATTATTCATATGAGTATATAAAAAATATTGTTGAATACAGCAAGGTCTTCAAATGAGAAAATGGGGGGAAAAAAAGGAAAAATGGCAGTTACTTGGCAGTCTTGGACTACAGCAGCTAAATAACTTTAAAGTAGGTTCTGTCAATCTCTCGTATGAACCAATAATAAATAAAACTTCTTTTAAGATGCCCTAACAATGTGTAAAATTTTCTGTGTCATTTATCATCTGAAAGTTTAGGAAGAAGTTATAGGATATAAAGAGAACACTAAGATTTTTTTATGCTTAAAATGAGAGAGCATGTATTCTGGATAATAAGTTAACAAATGGTTTTGCTGTGCTTGTTTCTAGTTTGGAAAAGTGACACAGCAGAACTGTGTTATAGAAAAGGTCCAGTAATAACACTAGAGCTACTACCATTTGCAGCAGTGTTTCTGTATATAACAAAATTTATCCCTTCTTAAAAATCCAAAAGTATAAATAGGCAAGTGAAGGCTGCAAACAGAGAACCCAAATATAATATCATACATAGCCTTTTATTTCAGGCAATAACAATTCTGTTCTGGTTCTAAATACGTGTTGGTTTCCACATTTTGCTGACAAACTAGAGGAGCATTTTTTTAAATAAAATATCCTTTTGACATGTGCTGCCCTGATGTATATTTGTCAAGCAATACAAAACCATGGAAACTGCATATCAGAGAGCTGACTGTATGAAAATTAACCCTGCAGGATCCACCTAACTTCTGTCCAGGCTCCCTGAATTGGATTCCCTCCAGTCCCATGCATCCAAGATCCACCAGCACTGATGTGGGGAATAGATAGTAGATGGCTGCGAGGGCGAGCACATGTCAGCCCTGGCAGAGCTTAAATTGCCATGGAACTTTATTCTTGGACAGAAAATCAGATATGTAAAAGTATCAACATAGTTATGTGAGCTAGAAATTTTAGCGACAATTCCACAATATTATTGTAATTGATGGCTGTCTAAGATATGGATTGTGCAGAGTAAAGCTGAACCTGTGCAGTTTGAATAAGAAAATTCTCTCGCCTGTCTCAAAAGTCTAGTCTGCAAACAGGTGTTTAATTAGTTGCCAGATTCTTACCACAAACTGCCTTAGCCATTTGTCTTTGTGTTAGAACTCATGAATCTTCAGCAATTGTTGCTTAAGCTGCATTTTAGGCACTGAGTTTTTCATTGCATTATAGGTAAGAATAGATGAGCTTTGAAATTAAAGGTTTTAATAAAACAACAGAGTTTTTTCAGTACAATAAAGAAAGAAATGGACAGAATTGAAGTTTCGTGAAAATTCGAAAGACCTATTAAATCTTCTTGACTATTCTGTAAGTTGAAAATACTAAGAATTTTTTAGCATCTATCTGTAATTCTTTAAATCTTACAACTTCCAGTGCAGAAATAAAGATTAAAGTTCTTTTGAGTAGATGTGAAACATTTCTTTCAGCAAGCTGAAAAGAAAAAAGGGGAGGAGTCTATATCAGAGAAACCAGAGCATTCCATTCCTATAAGAATTTTCTTTACCAGGGAGTGGGAAATTAAAATAATTTATGATACTCTAGGAACTTGGTAGTTGAAGGATGAGCTTAAACATAAAAAGATGTTTTTAAAATTGTAGTTACAGTGATGGTTAATGATGACTCCTTCCATGGTAGACCAGAATACCTTACAAAGGGAAAAGTGGTAGTATGTAGATACAATTACAAGCTTGAATAGGATCTGAACCAAACCTACATGAGAAAAACATATCTGCTGTTGTTTAAATTTTAAAAATAACTCTGCTTCATAGCTCTGCCTGGAAACAATTTAATACAACAAATTGGTTTTTTTAAAAGTATTTCTAGCCAGACCAGAAGCAGTACTTAATAAATACATTGAAAGGGTGAGTCTGTTCTTTGAATTTGGTTTTGCAAACTCAGTGAATTTGGATGTTTATATCTGAAATTACAGATAGTCATCCAAGCCATTTTTCTAAAGCTGATCTCACATTTATCTTTTTCTTTCTGGGTCATTGTAGAAATATGATTCAGAAATGTGTTCTCTAACAGAGGTAGTAGAGAAATTGTTACAAAGTTCATGATACTGTCATTTTCAAAGCAACAGAAAAAACCCAACTGTGGTTCTTTCAAATGTTATATGTAGAGAGCTTTTGGGTAATGTAGCTCTTGAGAAAAATACACTTACTTTTGCTAGTTTTTATTTAAGAACATATCACATCTGGAAAATATTTTGAAGAGGATCACGCTAGTCAAACACAAGAGCATTCAGAGTTAGGAAAGACAGGTTTCGGAAGTTACACTGGTCTGTAATGCAAAAGCCAAATTTAAAGTCAGGAGCAACTTTGATTCTGGAACTTGAGTATGATGTGTTCACGCAGGAAAGGACTGCAAAAACAAAGGTGTTGATTTATGGCATATTTCCAAAATTACAAAACCCAGAAAATGTTATCTCACATTTACTGAACACTTATTATGTCCACAGAGGCAATTATTAGGAAGTCTTACTTCAGTGTGAAACCAAAGAGTAGACTAGAAGCAGATTTCTTCCTATAGCCTGTTCTCCAGAGTTGACAAAAGCAGAGATTCACTGACTTCCACAGGCAGGCATGCAGGCTTACACGTGTTTGCAATCCAAGTACATTACTTCCTGTTACAATTTATTTCTCTACCTCTTGTAATTGTACTTGATTTTGTGATTTCTGAAATGTCTCATCAAACTTTTACAGAAATGCTTCCCAAAAATTATCTTGTGTCCTTGTAGATATCTCTCTGAACACCTCCTTCACCACTACTGTTTTTTCAGCCTTTCCCCTTACATCTTCTTTTCTGAATCTCATAGTTATGCTCATTTTTTTTTCAGAGTTCAGATAAAGATCATAGAAAATTTTGCAAATGACAATTTTCTCTCTCTCACTCTTAATATCATGCCTACATCAATTTCATAGATTAAAATTGTACCCTTTAATCTCACACTGGGTCATGTATTCCTATTTCTTTTACTCTTCAAAGTCCCACATTGAGTGAGTAGTTGCATGTTGCAAGACCAAGGCAATTAACTGAAACTACTCTAGCTTCAGAAGGATATGATATAAATTCATTTTTAAGCATTAATACTTACATGAAACAAGTTAAGAGTTTAAGATTGTGAAACTGATGTAAGAATAAATAGGTGTAGTTGTCATTGTCTCTACAGGGTTCTCCTCATTTCCTCCTCATCATCCCATCCTCTTCCTTCATCTTATTTTTCTGTTCCTTGATTTAATCTTTTTCTCTATAACATGTTTCCTTCTGATATTTAGGTGTTTTGCTGTTTGAATGTTTTCTTTCTGACTAATTCTTTGTCCATTAAATAGCACTTCAGATCTTAGGAATTCATAGATGCGTTATGGTTGCCTACTAAGTACGTCAGTGATCCACAGTGGCTCTTCCTAGCTGTCTTGGAAAAAAAAAATTCCTGGACAGCAGGTAGGAAAAATGCCTCCAGAGAGATGATTTTCTGTGACTGAACGATTAGCATGCTCTTTTGTAAGTCTTGTTGCTTGAGAAGCTGCTGGTATCAGCACCTATACTTATTTTAACATGAAATAGAACACTAAAGTTTGCAAAGAGTGGTATGGGAACAGGTGCTGTGGATGGACATGTCTGAGCAGAGCGTCTGAACTGTGATCCAGTTTATGAGGAAAAGAAATGTCTGTGGGGTGTAAAAATGGAGTTAGGGTTGTAAGACTATGTGACAGCAAATTTAGGGGAGTTTAATGTGCTCGTGAATGTAGAATGGCAGGGAACTGGAAACTTCAGCTGCTGCTCAATGTGAAGAGAGGTGTGAAGGAAGATTTTATCATCTACAAGTTCTGGCCCTTTGGGAGCCTTAATACTATAGAAAAGAAACAATGGACTCTACTTATTTAGGAAAAAAAACCCATGCTTTGTTTTTCTGCATGTCAAAACCATAGTTGTGAAATAGTGAAAATCATTACATCCTTTATTGTTGTACATGTCTAATGTATAGAACTGTTTGTGGTTTTTTCCCCCCCATCTTTGCTGTTTTTCCTAGTGTGGGGATTCATTTCCCCTCACCCTTTTATTTTTTTTTCTCCTCCCTTCCTTTCTTTTTCCCCCTTTCTTTTTTTTTCCCCCTTACCTTTCTTTTCACCCCTCACCCCTTTCCTTTCTTCTCCCCCTTTCCTTTCTTTTCCCCCTTTCCTTTCTTTTTCCCATTTCCTTTCTTTTTGCCATTTTCTTTTTTTCCTTGCTTTATTTCTTCCTTTCTCCCTCTAAACTGATGAAACCACTCTCTTTGGTAATTCTGAGTCAGTTGGGTCAGTTCTGGGCTTTTTCAGTGCAGAGACTGCCAAGATTTTAGAAAATATGTGGTGGTTTAGGGATTTAGTTATATGTCCAAAAGGGACAAGATTTGAGACCTCCAAATGTCTTTAATTTAAAACCATAATTTGGAAAGGATCTTTCCTGAGTCCCGAGAGAAAAAACCCAATATTTTCATTTATACAATTAGTCATCGATCTCTTCACCATTAGGGTTGTCCTCCCTCCTGAAAAGGCTACAGTTTGTTTTGCTGCCTTTACAAAAATGAGTTCAGTTGATTTAATGTTCTGTTTCATGATGAAGTGCCTTATCTAGGTCATAGGATAGCTGTTAACAAGATATTTATGAAGTGGTAAGAATTCTCTGCTCTGCGGTGAATTTAGTCTCTAGAGTGGGGCAAAATGCTATTTAACTAGCAAATAAAGCAGTTCAACTTCAAATTATGTCAAAGTTAACTGCAACAATTTTAATCTTTTAGTAACCCCCTAAATATGTAGAATGTCTGGAACTGCTCAAAACTTAAGTAATTTGACCTCTTCTGTAGAAAAAACATTTTATATAAATTAATATTCTAAGTAGCTATCCAAGGAAGGGATTTTTTTTTTAATTTAGAAACCAAATTATTATTTTTATAGTATGTGCAGACTGTAAAAAACAGCTAAAGGCTAAGAACATATTCCTGAGCTCACTTTTTTGGTACCCAAGACTTGTTTTACTGGCTTATCAGTTACTGGGCTAAATCCTTCTAAGTATTTGATAAGTATTTGTGATATTTTCTTGGGATTATTTTGTCTGCCATGTAACAATGTTGTCAGCAGATATTTCCCTAATTTCTGCATAGTTTTTATTGGTGTTTGACATGATTACAGCCACAGTGATGAAGGCAGTAGAAGTATTCGTGTTCTATGTGTTTCCCAGACATGCAGTGTAAATACAGCCTTTTAAAAAGGAATTCTGCATGAGCCACTGCTTCACCATAAAAAGTTTTGAAAACGACATTGTTTGGTATTTCATTTATGTCTGTTGAAGCAGCAGTGGTTTGTTTCTGTGTCTCTCATGTTTACTAAAATAATAGTATGTGAGCCCTTCTCTCTTCAGTTGTGTATCAGCAGACCTTATGTCAGGCATGATTTTTGATGTATTGAATTTTGCGATAAATATAGACTAGCACTTACATGATAAGTGAATAATTAGTGACTTACATCACTAATTCATTGGTCATGTTTCATTAGCTCTAGAGTGCCACTCCAACTCTGTGGAAATAGTTCTGATTGGATTCTCAGAAACTTAATTTTCCTTGTATTTAATTTACATGAACAGCCATTTCTATGGAGTCCCTATTTCTGGCTTCATCTAGACAGGCAGACCTTTGTAGAGTGTAATGTGGAATAGAATAGTTGTTTTAGTCTCCTTTCTTACTTCATGCTTTCATTTATGTAATTATACATCTGAATGAAAATAAGTCTTTGTGAAGATTTGATTTCCTGACTAATGTGTGTTTTTGCATTAAAATAGTTTATAGTTCACTGTAAGTTTTTGTTGAACTGGACAACAATGAGTGAACCTGAACCATCTAAAGACAAACTTGACCATGTCTCCATGAGACTGCTCGGTTAAGGAAGAATGTGAACCATGACTTGTTCATACCCAAGATCATACAAAACTGTTTGTGCAAAAATCTATAGGCTGTTCTGCCATTTCTCTCCCAAGCAGCTGTCTGCTGGGATGAAAGGTCTTTAAAAGATCTGGTTTCATGAACATATTTTCCATTTTATTTTACTTCTATAACAGTTATCTTCCAGAATGATGAAGACATTCATTTGTCTCTCTTGTAGTGGCATTATAAATTGCATGAGGAGCAGTGCTGTTCTGGAAGGAGTCTTCCTTTTCTGTAAGATAGACAATTAAACTTTATTAATGAAGGTAGCATTTATACCTCTTTGATAAAGGTAATAATGAGTTTTTAACTCTGTAAGAAACCATAAAGTGTTCTACTTTTTTCCTGAATAAAAGATTTTAAAAAATGAAAGGTCAGACCTAAATGATCATAAATGATCTTTATAAAATTTGAACTGAAAAACATTTCACTTGTCAGATGTGCATTTTTGTATTACTTCTTCATTAGCGTTCAGCATCTAAAATGGAACAGGGAGTCTCATTTCACTGACACAGTCATAGCTGTTGGTGGTATCTTGTTTTGTAAAATCAGTAACACCTTCGGAAACTCCTGTTGCCAAGGCAAACAAAATAATGAAGGTTATTTAATTTTAAAATGATAGGAGAAAGTGAGATAGTTTTGTTTATGAGAAAAATGGAGCAGAAGGAAGTGTGAAATGCGAAGTGTGCTGAGAGCAGAGAAGTTTTAGCGTAAGCAAAAATTTCTGTACAGTGTGTCCAGGCACACATGGCACCAGACATGATTGTGCATTTACCTAATATGATGTTTAATGGAGAACTTGGCAAAAGTCTGTGAAGAGAAAACAAAAGATCAAAATGCTAAAATAAAAGCTTTATGTCAGAGAATTCCTGTTGCTGATTTGGATTCAAGTAGTCAAGTAACTAGCTTGCTTACATTTTTATCCAAGGAAATACAAAATTTAATCTCTTACTGAATTTACATATCCTGCTATACACATACCCTACTGCATTTAAGTAACTTCAACTAATTTCTGTGGTTCATTCAAAATTATTCCTTGTTAAAAAGAGGGAACAGATAATACAGCATAAATGGCAAAAACTTACCAGCATTTTATGAACAAGCAGTGTCATGAAAGTTATTATCAACCAGAATTGTAAAGAGACATATAAAAATCTGTTTTCAAAACAGAAAGTATAGAGGAATACTAGGAATTTCATAATTGGACAGAAACCAACAGCTGTTCTAAAGTGACTGAATTTCATGTCATATCTTGCTAAAATTGGTTTATTAGAAGATAGGAAAATGTACGTGAACAGTTGAATAACTGACTTATGAAATCATTGTGACATATTTTTAGTATACATTTAGAGAAAATTAGTATTTTTCTAATTGGTGTCAGTGAATAGAAAGTTAAAATACTTTATCTACTAGATTTCTATTAGTAATTATTCTATATGCCATCATTCACTCAAGCAGGTAGCAAGCTTTTAAAGTCTTTTTGTGAAGGACAGACTTCCAGGCTTCAGAAGACACCAAAATTTTTGCCGATATAGGAGAAGGGATTTGGTCTGAAGGAAGAAATTGAAATGGTGAAATAGTGGAGAGTTTTTTTTGGGACTAGAAAGCCAAAACATCATCCAGACACTGCTGCTGTAGAAAGAGCTTGCTTACCATAACTGTGTATAGGCTTTTTTGCATTTCTTCATTGTTGGTTTTTTGGAGGGTTTTTTTTTTGGTTCAGTTTTGTTTTGTTTTGTTTTGTCTTTTAGCTTGGTTTGGCTTGGGTTTTTTTTTTTTCCATTTGATTTTACAGGAGAAGCTGCACATCTTTCATGGAAGTGGTAGAACGGTTTGTTTTATCAAAGTGAATTTTAAGATGCTGCTGACCACAGGAGTAGCAAACACTGCCTGGGCATTTTGTCTGCAGTTTCTTTTTCCCCCCTAATCCTTCATCCTTTTTATGTGATCGTAGAATGCAAAGGCTGATGCTGGCTATAAGGTAATACTACAAAAAGTATAATGCTCATTTTCAGGTTTTATAAAATGGCATGATTCTGTTGCAGTCAGTGAAGCTGCAGTGAGGGTGTTATTAAATAGTTTAGACTGTTTTAGACTTGTCTGATGATGTTTCTGTGTCTTGAAGATATTTTAGCTCAGAAAGTCTGTGGTCAAGCAAACTTTCCTTGAAACATTATAGTTGTAAATAGTAACATTCCTCTTGCTTCTTATCAAAATACAGGAAAGTATTTAGTCTTGCACTTCTGCACGTCTTTGCAATTGCTTCCTGTTGGATTTCAAGATATCTGTTGGTTTTGTTTTCTTTTATTTTAGACTACTAGTTGGCTAGGGATTCTTTCTGAAGGCAAAATGGTTAAAATCAAAGAAAGTTTAAAAATTTTGCTTTGTGCATCTAATTTGTGCTACCTTGATAGATATGTTAATGGATGTGTATATTTTTTATATATATAGAATATATATATAAATGTATATAAATGTATATAAATGAAGTGTAGTCTTCTCTGAAGTTTGAAAATTTTCATTTGCCTAAATTTTTTTTTTTCTGGCTTAGTTTTTCTGTGTATTGTCCTATACCTATTTATAGGACTTGATTTTGCTTTTTATCTCACTATAACAAGTGTCATTGGAAATCTTGCTCATAAATCTGCTTTAATTTACAGCAGTTTGCTTATCTTCAAGTTGTTCTCTGTATTTTTACTGAAGGAAGGCTTTCTGAGAGTGCTGGAGCAGTCAAATACACAGCCCAGCCAATGGTCATTTGTGCAATTTTTCTTGAAAGACTGGATTTACAGTGTGGTCATCCTGAAGAGGCTGATGTTCAGTTGTGAGATGGATAATAGAGTAAGGAATGACAGAAAATGAAAAGAATTGAACCTTAGTTAGGCTAGACACTGAATAGGAAAATGAAGTGGAAATACACACCATTTAGGGAAAATTAGGGTTGGAAGGGACCTCAGTTCCTTTGAGGGATCCAGGCCTCAAAGCAGGGCTAACATTTCTGTGGCTACTCTGTCTTTTAAGTTAAATCACCAAAGAAAAACAGATATCACTAAGGCATTTTTCATTTCTCTTGGCAGTCATGCTTTGCAGTGTCTTTCATATTTCCTTTTTTTCTGACTCTGCAAGAATTGTATCTTGAATTAAAAGAAGTATGAGTCAAATTCCAACCTGTAATGCTTGATTGCATGAGGACTGATTTGACAGCCTGAGGTTGCCATCAGCATTTAATTTCTCTCTCTATGCATAGTAGGAATGATACTCTGAGTCAGTGGGAAGTGGAGATGTTAATTGTTTAGTGCTTTGAAGATGAGGTTATATAGCTGTAATTGCTGATAATACCTGAACTAAGCCCTTTCCCTTTAGCAGGCAGTGCATCATTTTGTGATTTCTTTTATTTGCATTGTATACCTTGCATTTGAAAAAGAGTTGTTTAAAGTGTTGTCTGGCCTCAAGAACTCTTGTTCTGTTTAAACAACTGCTCTTTTTGATTGCCCTTGACCAGCAGAATCTGAGCTGTAATTATATTTTCCTAATATAATTTAGGTACATGCCCTCCTAGGTCCTCTGTTTCTCTGACAAATTTGAAAATGTTTTCAGGTTTACTACTCTACTCTTCACCCTTTCAGGAGAGTTTTCTTCTCCCCTTTTTTTTTCTGTGATCAGCAGACAATGTAAAGTTGTGCAGTTCAGAGTGTAAGAACAAAAGGGAATAATGACTTCTTTGCATTTTATTAAATCTGTGGTATTGTAATTTGTGTTGTATTTTGTAACAATTTGGGAAGCAACATTTGCGAATTTGGTAAGCATTTGCATTGTATGCAGTGGTGAAATTTGGCCAAAATATTCTAACTTGGATGTTTGAAGTTGCTTGTAAAATTTAAGTAACTCCAGAAATATAGAGTATCTGCAGATTTCTTCAGAAAAAACACATGCTTTTTTAATTTTAAAATATTTTTAATGGCTTTTAGTCCTATTGTGACATACCATGTACAAGAAGAATATTCCTGGTGGAGGTCTGTACTCTGCATACTAGTCAGCATTCATATTCTCCCATCAGAAAGATGGCTCAGTTCCAATATACTGTTGTAACTGTGACAAGCACGTAAATGAAACACAAAATATTCTTTTTTCTTGTGTATTTAGAATGTCATTGTTTTGATATTGATTTTTCAACTATCTTTTGCAGCAAGGCCCAGGATTTTAGCCTTGAGTATTCAGGCTCACTTGGAAACCTGTCTTGCTGATTCTTGGCCAGTTAATAGTTCCAAGTGGATGCAATTTAATAACCCTTGTGCTGTTTTGATTTGCCTCCCACACCATCTGGTCTATGTCTTTCTCCTGCTCTTTTTTTCTCCTGTCTTAAAGGATAGTATTTTTTCAATAATTCAAACTTTCAAGCATGTCATCTGAAAAGTGTAGCTTGCTCTGAAACTTCCCTGTGCAATGTGTATTCCCTTAAAGAAGGCTTTCTCTATATACAGGAAAAAGAACATGAACAGGAACCTGTGGACAGGTTGGAATGGGAGGAATGTAGTGCACACTAAAGATGTCTGTTTCTTCACACTGAAATATTGTTTAAACACATTTCATGAGTTAAATTATTTCATGGCTCCAAGGTCTCCTGGATGGCTCTCTGTATTTCTCTCTAGTGGCCTCCACATTTAATTATGGGAGAGTGGCAAGAGATGTCTTAGAAATACAAAATCACTCGGCCTTTGCTGAGATGAAAGTTAAGTGTTGTCATGAAGCTTGTATCTACTAACTGAGCTTATTTGTACTTGATTTAGTAAAGATAACTTAGAGTAGTGCTAATTAAGCTTAGCTCTGTTTGTCGTAATATTTTGAAAATACTGGGTGAAAAATTTGTTCATGTTGAGTGAGAGTGTCAGTTCTTGACAACATTTTTTTAAATTTTGGGTTACCATTTCTCTGCATAACCTGGGTGCTTATCCTTAGCCTTCATGTTTTAAAAAATTTCCTTTAGCCCTTGTTTATTTCTGATTTATGCATGGTTTTTGTAAATCTGATGTCTGTGTTGTGTAGACTGGAAAGACTGAGGGGTGGGTTTTGCTCTGACGCAAGTTGTGGGTGTTGGCTGTGAGCAGTACTGGAGAAGCACCAGGTGGCCAAACAGTGGCACCAGCTGTCTGTCCTGCAAAGAGAGAAGGGAGTGCTGAAGATGTCCATCTCAGGTTTGGTTGGGTTTGTGTTCCTGTCTTCACAGCAATTCCTCAACACCTTCAGTTCAAATTGCACCATTCCTCAAACAGGTGACAGTGGTGTCTGGCTCTGGGGTGGGGTGGGCATTGTCCACAGCCCTGTGTCCAGCTGTGCCTGCTTGGTCTGTGCCTGCACAGGTGCCTGATGCCCCTGGCAGAGAAAGCGAGCTAGGTGGGTCCAAGTGGCTTGTGAGGCACTGGCTTCTGCTACCTAAAGGATTTCACTAACCTGTTGCCCCTTTTGGCACATCTTTACCTTATCATCAGGTCTGTATTTCAGTACTGTGACACAAACTCTTAGCTTACGCTTTCTAGCCTTGCTTCCCTTCTCTCAGAGGAGGAACTGGCTGTTCTGCAGTAAGGTGCCCAGCAACCCCTTGTCATAGATGCTGATATTCGTGAGGTAAATTTTCAAGCATTGCTTAATATTTTCTTCTTTCTTCTTTCCTAATCCTTGGAACTGTACATATTTCAGAGTTCTATGTCAAGATGTATTTCCTTCTTCCAGAGCTGTCCCTGTGATTATGAATGGGTGATCTTGGGGCAGGAAGCCAATGTATTTACAACCTCTGTTTTGTCTAGCAGAATTGGTCTGATGACATTTTGATGCAGTCCCTTCCCTTTTCCCCACCTTCTTCTTCTCCAGCAGCCTGGTTTTCATCATCAAAAGCCAGCTTTTGGTTTGCCACACTAGTGTGTCTGTCTCTTCAATCAGCTTGTGCAAGATAAAGGTTTGGTTTCCATATCTGCTTCAGTGGAGTTAGTTTATCCCAAATCCGGATCTATAGATGCCAAAAACTGCATCTGAGCATGTGCCATTTCCATAATTTTACTGAGACTTAGTGCAAATTATTTTGCCATTAGAATAAGTTAAGTATTTTATTTAACCTTTTATATAGTTAACGAGTATTCGGCATGTTACTGTTATTAAAAAGAATTAATGATGCAAGCTTGCCTGTATGTCTGTCTTACACTTTTATCAATTCTGTTTTATGTGCAATCTCTAGCAGATACCATGCTTATATCCAAAAGAATAAAAAAACCCCAAAACTACATAAGTAATGGAATTTTTGAAAGTCTATGCTATGTATTATTTCTAACTTTTTTTTTGCTGTACCGAGTATAATAATTTCAGCTTGGCCAGGTAAAGAACTCTAGTAAATATTCCCAAAAAGAGGTTTGCTAGTTGATTTGTCTTGATAGATTTCAAGAATTACTCGGTCTTTAGGAAAAGGAGTGTTTGGTTTTAATTTTAGAGAGAGAGTGAGTTAGGATCTTGCTCTTTTTTTTTCCCTCTGGTGATTTTTACACAGAACAATGGTTTGATTGACATTTAGTCCATATATGTGACTTTTGGAAAGAATTTAAGAGATTCTTTTTCCCTAGTTCTGTCAGTGTTTAATTTCTCTCAGCTGTGTAGTAAATGTTTAACATGAAGTATATGGGAACAGTGTGTTCGTGCAAAATAGCATTTCTGGAGAATCTGTGTTCCAGAATGCTTTATAGTCTCACCTTAATTTTGACATCCCCGTTTTCCATAAGTAGAAATAGACCTCTAGTCTATTAGATAACCTAGTTAAGGTTATCTGAATTTTCAGCAATGCAAATGATTTTGTTGCCTTTTCCATTTGTGCTGTTGCCTTCAATGGTTGTTTATTGTAAATGGCAGCGAACACATTTCAGGACACCTGTGTTCCTTCTGGTCTCCTGATGTGCCTCTCAGGGTGCTTTGATTCAATGTCAGGATCAGACTAGATATGCACTAGTCCTCTGTATTTTGTTTCCATTTGGAAAGGTTCTTGGGCAGGGAAGAAAGGAAGATGTACATCAAATTCTGTGCTCTGCTGACTCAAGGTGCTCACAGCCACAGAGTGTTCTGCAGAGCACTCAGTCCCCATGATGCAGAGAGATAACACCTCCCTCCTCTGAATCAGGGCTGGGGCATTTACATTGCCACAGTGGGCCACATAAACATTTCAGGACCCAGCTAAAATAAAGACATACTGGATATCCATGTGTGACTGTGGCACTATGTTTCTCATAATTTGTGTGGATGAAGCTCAGTGGCTCATCTTCAGAGCTGGGAAGGAAAGGGATGCAAGTGAGCAAAGGAACCCTTGACGTTGGATGCTGATTTTAAAATCAGGTGTTTTTCTTGTTCCATGGACTTCATTCAAGAAAGTGTGACTGACCATTTATTAAGGCTCCCTTTTCCACCATCTTCCCCATGACAGAGTTACTGTCAGGTTTTTATCACCATGAAAATCAGATTTCCTTTCTCATAATGAACTTCTAGCTGTAACTTGTAGATTCAGTGGAGTGTATTACATTGCAATAGATCAAGTTGTCCGTCACCATAATAGTGAGACAATTTGAAAAGAAGATTAATTTTATGAATTCTGAAGAACTTGGCTTGCTGGGGCATGCAGTACTCTACAGAAAACAAAGTATGTTGCTGTGGTGTTTTTGTGGTGAAAGGCTGATTCTACTCTCCAGAGACCGTCAGGCTCTCCTGTCAGTAGTGCAGGAGATGGAAGAGTGCCCTTCTCTCTTGTTTGACAGGCCATCATTTGAGGCTGGGAGTTTTGCCAGCTAGTGACCTAGTGTATCCAGTTTCTAATCTGGGTGAACTGTTATTGAGAAGGTGGTGGCCTGACAACTCTGGCATTTCCTGGGGTTCTCAGATTACTGTGACACCATGTGATTGGTTTTCAGGCTGAGTCTTATTTGAGTTGAACCATTTTTACTGCTTGTTCTGCTAGGAGTTTATCTGTGACCTGCAGACTGAATTACTTTTTTTAATTGTTACTTACCAGTTACTAGTTTTGTTGTTGAAATTTTTGTGTAGATGCCTACTACCTTACATTCTAAAGAAAGCCTTAGAGGAAGACAATTAGCACTGCTTGCCTTCTGGGAGCTCAGACTTTTCTTCCACTGTTTTTTTGGTTTGAGCAGTACATATGGTGAGCTAGTTGCTTTTAGAGCATGAGATTCTTCCATCACCTCTTGGAACATTATTGATGAGTTATATAGGTTCATGACAGAATGAAATAGATTAATGTTTCTCTAAGAATAGGTCTAAATGAATACAGTTGTTGTGTTTTGTTTCGCTTTTCCCGAGGATTGCTTGAAAATGGAGAAAGAATATAGGTGGCCATGCAAACTTAAAGCAAGGATGTTTCATGGTATTCCTCTGGCCTCTTCTCTGGGTCTACCTAAGACTTCAGATGATGAGCATCACCCTCCCTTCAAAACAGGCTACAAAATAAGGAAAAAGCTTGTTGTCAAAAATATGGAAGCAAAGTTTTTTTTTCAAGAGAGGTGTTTGGAATGGGTGATGATTCATGCTGACTGTCAGTCTGAGGCCAGACTCTCTTCCGGTATTTAAACATATTATAGGGAAGATGATCTTGGGTTCGTAACCTGCTTTTTGCATTCCTGACTGTAGTACAGAAAATATTTAACAGAACAACAAAACATTTTTTAGCTTAATGTAGGTAGCTTTTCTCACTTTTTAAATCCATTATCATTACCTATTGTATTGCGAACTCTAGCTTCTTTTATATTTCACATTCTTATGTATTAAAAGTTTTCTTGTTCTGCTTTGAAGGTGTTTTAAACAGAATGCTTAGGAAGTTTCATTTAGTTCAGAGCAAATATAATGGACCTTTTATTCTTGCCTTTATTGACCTTTGCTTTTATAAAAATCCTGTAGCAAAAGTTAGCATAAATTGGCTCAAGAAAGTTATACATCTAAGTCGCTGGTCCTACTGATTAGGGTCAAACATCAGGCTTGGAATTCTGAGGATTTATCTGAACAAGAGCCATAAGGTTTATCTTTAACCTGCATGAAAAAATGTTATTTTGGACAACAAAACAAATGAAATATTAAAGATTTTCCTAAAAAAAAAAAAAATTGATGTGTGCCTTGATCTATTTATGTAATCAAATGAAAAGAAATTAATCTCCATTTTCTTATGTTCCTAAGTATTTACAGTTGCTTAACAGTATTAGAAGTAGGTTTGTTTTTATTGACTTGTCAAGGCAAAGAGCAGTTTTGTTATTCTTTTTGTTTTCTTAAGGACAGCCCATGATGTGGAAAAGCTGTGATCAAAACAGATTTCCATTCGGCACCAGACTGAAGTTTGGCTTGCCAAATATCAAAGTTACTTTGTCTTGGAAAGCATTGCAAGTAATGCTGCACATGTAAGGAATAGTGAGCTATGTCATCTGTTCTTTACTTGGATACAAAAACTATATGAGGCAATGAATGTATCCCAACCTAACCAGTCTGTATGAAATGACTCAACATTGCTCTGTTTGTTCAGCTAGCTGCTCTGTCTAGTGTGCAAATGAGGAATCACCTATGTAGGACGTGTGGCTTGCCGTCCAGGAGGAAGAAGACCTTTAGAAAGGACACGTGCAACTCAAAAACAGGAGCTCCTTTTTTCCATCATTGTTGCCTGGAGGGGGTTCCTGGCTCCCCTGTCAACAATGTGTAGCTTCAGTTTTATCTGTTGCATTATTCATAAGATGTGCATGCTCCTTCCTGTTGCTGATGCATTTCACCTTTTGTTGCAGAGGCAACATACAGCCCTAAGCATATTAGTCTCATGCTTTAAGGACTTCAGGCACTAGAGGCTTAGAAAAAGGATTTAGTTTTCTCTAATGATTCACATGTATTTTGTTGGAAAAACACTACTCAAAATACAGTTGTATAAGAGACATTCAATTTATTGATTTGTACAAATTCTTCGGGAATTACTAAATTTCTTCCTCTGGCCCTGAATCACAGGAGGAAAGTGTTGTATAAATGTTAGCATGAGTAGACTCTAAAGCCCCTTTTTCCTAAGCACAAAACTACTTTGTGAGCATTGCTTCTGAGATGGATCAAGAATTTATGAATTTTTCAAACCCATATTTTTAAAATTATTGTTTTGCAGAAATAGAATTATGGATGAGTTGTTTGTAAAAATTAGAGCTTCCGTGTAAATCTCATACCTAATATGACTATCAGAACATTCTGGTGTAGAGCAAAAAAAGGATTAGTAACACAATATATATTCATGACTGTGAGCATCCATTGCCTTTTCAGCATGTGACCTGCTGAACATATGGATTGTTTATGTGCTCCAGACTAGAGCACTTTTGTGGAATAATGTGAAGGTTTATTATAAAGGCAGGATCACATCATAGTCTGCTCCTATACAAGTTCAGAAAGAACTGGTAAGTTGAATTCTCAATTCCATTGTGTTTGGTTTGTTGTGTTTTGGTGTTAAAGGCTTGTTTTACGGGTTTTTTTCGATTGTTGATTTCCAACCACTAAGGCAGTTGTTAAAGACTGTTCTGACTTTGACCAGGTATTTTCAAAATTTCTTCCTTAGAATCTTTCTCTGAGTCTTGTAGCTGTTATGATATATTTTTATCTATATGTCTTGGCTTAATGTGAGTATGAAACAGCACAATATCGTTAAATTACAACTAGTGGATTCTGTCTCATCTGCAGTGGAACAGCTTTCCAGAAAGAGAGAAGGAGATGGCAGAAGAGGACATTTCTGTTCCTTTTGAAAACTCTGTGTACAAAACAGATCTATGGTCAGTATTCTCCTCCAGAACAGTATGTTAGAGTTTCAAGTTCAGGGTTTCAGCTTGGAGGATGAAAAACAGAGCCCAAAAATTTAACATAATTTCATATGTTGCTGCGACTAGTGGCACTTCATTTAAATTCAGAGGAAGAGTGACTCCTTTTAATGGATTTTGGTTAAAACCCATTGATGTAGGAAAGCTATACATAGGTTTAAGTATCCCTATTCTCTGAAATGGGATTTCTTTATTTTTTGTTTTTCCTTTTTTTTTCCTTCAGTGTTAGAAGATTTGCTTTCTGAAAGGATGTGCTTCTGCACAGTGATTCACCTTCCCTGGGGGTAATTTAAAAGACATGTAGATGTGGCACTTAGGGACACAGTTTAGAGGTGGACTTCACAGTGCTGGGTTAACAGTTGGACTCAATGACCTTGAAGGTGTCTTCCTACTTTAGTGATTCAGTGATTCTGTGATACATTAGCATTACTAGAAAAATATATGTGAATCTTTTGATTTGCCAGTGGTGTGGTACTGGAAAATTATCTATGTTTTCTACTGATGGTGTTGAGCTGAGATCTCAAATGGTCATACTTGTAGCAGAAGTAATATTTAGATTTGTATTTTATGTATTTATTCTGTAATATTTTTAGTTGAATACCACATAAGAGTTGATGATCCTGAAAAGTAATTGATCCTGGGACATACTCTTAAGTTTAGGTATTTTAAAAAACAACAAAGATTTCAGTAACAGGGTATAGCAAGTGATTAGGCAGACTAAAGCTTGGTTTTGCAGCTGGTTTGGCCAAAATTCAGATTGAAGGAGAGCAGTATTTCTGAATGAAACCAGAATTCTGCATGTGCATTATGCACCCAACCTCTAATTTAAGCCTTATGGAATCCTGAAGGTTTGAAATGAAGTATGTTACTCAAAGGAAAACAGGTTATAGGGAGAAATTATGTGTAGTAGAGCACAACTGTATTTGCTGGGGCTAGGCCAAGTAAAAAGTAGATGCATGTCAGGACTGAGTAAAGAATTCTATATTGTAAGAGTATGGTATTTTAGGATGATAATGGATGAGAAAATCAAGAAAAAAATGCAGTTGGACAGAGCATTGTTTTGTTTAATCAATTCTAAGTCTAAAGAAAAACAGAATTGCAGCAGGATTAAAATAACTTTTTTTTTTCTTTTTATAAAAGACATTATTTCAAGTTAGCATAATTTAAACTCAAACTATTTTAAATTATATGGTGTAGCATTTATTTGCCTCTTACACGAAAATAGCATGTAGTGGAGATGATGGGGATGGATGGGGGAAATCTGGGGACCATCTGAAAGCAAATGTTAATTTTTTTTTGTAATTATACATTCTCTGTAATAATAAAAGACTTTAATATTCCTGTATGTAAAATGAAAGCAGCTGTCAGAAACTAATGTCTCTTTAAAAGAAGCCATGAGTAGTATTATTCAAAACATACTTTTCATAGGAAAATTAGAAGAACTAGACCTGTGATTACAATAGAGGTGTTACCTTTGATTTAACATCTGCATTCAATTCTTTAACCATCCTGGGGGATTTTTTTCCCTAGCAAATTACTCCTTTTTTAATATTTATTCCTTCAATACAGGTAACAGCTAACATAAAGCAAAACAAAACAACAAAAATAACCAAAACCAAATAATAAAAAAAATGAAAGCTTTTTTATTTATTACTAAAATGGCCACATTTAATGCCAGTCATTCCAAAGGGTTGCAAGCAAACTTTAGCCTAAGTTCAGAATTAAAGGTTTCTACAGGTGTTTTTTGCTGAATAGGGAAGCATAGTTAACCATCCTAGGAAGAGCATGTATTAAATCTAAATTAGAATACTATGGAAAACAGCAAACCAGAAAATAAATTAGTTTCTCTCAAATGTATTTTTTAATATTTTCTTATTAGCTAAGACAGCCAGCGTACTCAATTCTATCAAGTTTAATGCTTTCTGAATGTGAGCACATATAATTTTTCTTCTGTTTTTGTATACTTTGAAGAGTTTGGTCTGTGTCTTTTCCTGTGTAATGAAACAGCTTCTTACATTCACTCATTTGCTACACTTTTTCTTACTATCAGTAGTATGTCAGTTAAGCCAAAATCTAAATGCAACTTTCTGCTCATGATCACGTGGAAAAAAGGTTTTTCAAATATGACCCATTGTGTTCCTTCTCACTGTAAGCTTGAGGGTTTCAGGAGGAAATTGTATTGGTAATACAAGGACACAGGATTTTACTTTCCTTGCTGTATAGATCCACATGCTTTTTCATTTTATGAGGTGTTTTCTCAGTCTCATCACTTTCTATTCCATGAATGTGGGCGCTTCTATTGGATGATGGTGTCCCAGTAAAATTGTAAACATTACTTTTGTCTGCAGGATTTGCATGAGAAAGAGAGTATCCATGTGGGTGAGCTAGAAGTTGTACACCTCAATGCATGCAGCTGGCACATGTAGGATATTGATAAACTCACACAGATAAAAAATCACTGCCCCCAGCCTCTATCTCTTGGGTATTTCTTCTTAGATAGTAACTTGAATTCCCTATTTCACATCTTTGCACAGCTTTTGTAAATGGTGGGAAATTGACTTGGTTCATGGCAGTTTTACTGCCATGTAACCACATGGGGTTGCAGGCAGCAGTTCTGAACTTTCTAACTGATAACTGTGTTACGGCAGCTGTGAATTTGGGGTGCAAGTACCGCATTTGTGTTTTGTAATACTACCTTTGCAACCATAAGAGTGTGATTGTGAAAGCAGAAGATGAACAGAGAAGGAACAGGCAATACACTTTAAAATGAAAGGACAAAATTTTCAGGAAAAAAGAAATACAATAGGACACCCTCCCCTCCCCCCACAACAAAATACCCCAAACCCACAGGACTTCCCAGCCATATTTTCTGGGCTTAGATAGGATGTTGGTCAGTCTTAGTTTTTTAATTGATAAAAAGAATTTCTAAAAGAGAAGATAATGTGATTCCCTATTTTAAGAAAGTGGGGCTTGTTTTGAATTTTTTTCCTTTGGCTGCTTTTTTTCTCAACAATGCCTTTATGTTTTCCATTATTGCACTAGAAGTGACTTTATTGGACCAGTCACAGATTTCTAAGTGTGCTCCTCACTGCCAACAATCAAGCCTTCTTTCTTCTGCCAAATGAATCATTAAGGCAGCAGAAAAAAACCCAACCAGCCTTTCTTTGCTTCTAAGCCAACAACTTCTTAACAAATAAAGATAGTAACAGATTCGAATGTAATTGTAGTATTTCTTTCCCAGTTGACCAAGCATTTGAAAAAGACAGCAGACAGAAATTTATAATAAGAAATAGCAAAAGAGACTGTTAATACTGGACAGTTATTTTTTTCAGAAACAGTTATGGTAATAAGTAAGAACTAGGATGGGAGAATCAAAAACAATAGGGATGATCAAGAACATATCTGTCCTGATTATTTTTAAGAACAAATCATCAGCAACAATTGGTTCAGACTTGCCATTGCTCCCTTTTGCTTTAAATCCAGCATTTAATCTGTCTATTATGAACAGTATTTTTTATGCTTCTGGTCTGGTGTGGTGATGTTTCAAGTGCAAACACCCAGTTGATGGTTGTTGATACATCTGATCAGGGATAAGTCTCAGCCTTTAAGCAAAACTAAAAGGTAAAGTAAAATACTGAAACAGTGGAGATAATGGTCACCCTCACTTTGTAGCTCTCATAATTTCTGTAGTGTTTCTGCTAAATATTTTCTAGAGCATTCTCATAAAAGATAAAATTGTATCATATGTGTGTAAGAGTTTCTACTCATGGGTGAGAGAGGGTGAAATCTAAGTTTTTCCACATCTTTGATGGGTTAATCTGCTAATGTTAGCCTAGTGAGTTATCAGAGATTGCTCACTGACACCTCCACACTTTTTCTAACTTTACACTTCCGAACTGCATTGTCACTTTTATACAAGTACCCAACATATGAATCCTTCTTCTACTGACAGACTCTGAAATTAAAGGAGACTAGAAAGCAGAAGCTTTATGAGGTGTAATGCATTTTGGATCTAGCATATATTGAACACAGTGTGTTCTGCCACATAATAAATGATGAAAAAGACTCATGGAATTCTGCTCAGCAGCAAAACCTTCATTAGTGATCCCTTAATGCAAATTCACTGGACAGAAGAGGAAAAAAACAGTTCTACTTCTCACTGTGTTGTCTAGCCCTGCATCTCCCTCATCTTGAAAAATATCAATTGGTAAAGCATTGTCACTTTGACAAAATGAACCAGTATTTCAAGTGTCCACTTTTTCTTATTTTAGACTTCTAGAAATCACTGTGGCTGTATGTAAATTGATAAAATACTTTGAGATGGATTGGTCTGAAAGGATTTTCATAAATTTAGTAGTGCTTACAAATTTTTGTAAATTAGAACTGAAATTTGAAAGAAATATTCTTGCTTTGAATTTTCTACTCTCATTATGCAGTGCTAATTTCTGAACCTAAAGACGTGTTTCAGTTAACAATGTAGATGGTACAGTTAAAAACTATTTTCATTCCTGACATTGCATGTTCTGGAAAATTATATTAGTTTGGATGATCTCAGAAGAGACCTGCTGCTGCACCAAGTTTCCTCAGAGTAATTATGACTTTCCTTTTTGTATTTGTCCCCATAACCTTTAGTATGTTTTTAGTGGGCTTTTGTGATGGTTTTCACGGCAGAAATATTATTGGCCCACCTTTTCAAGTGTCCATTGCAATTTTCTTCTGCATCAGCTTGGGTTACCTGTGGATATAAAATAAATTACATGTCAGAAAGTAGGAAAATATGGCTTGTATACTGCATTTGGCCTAGTCCAGGCAATGTGGTCCCTGGGGAACAAGAAATAATCTCTTTAATGTAATTTTAAGTGGCATCTCTGGTCTTATTACTTTAGGAGACAAAATGAAAGTCAATTTGTCAGAGCTGATTTATAGTCTGAGCTCTTTCAGAAAGCAATTACTCCAAGGAGCATGCGGCTAAAGAGTGCAGTGCTGATGATGTGCTGAGGATGCTTTTTGACGTGGCTTGAGGCAACTGTGCTCTAGTGCATAAATTGTCGTTCCGTGGGCAATTCCACTTTTGCTCTCGTTGAGAAGTACTTTTATTTGATTGGGGAAAAAGCCCTGTGCATGTCAATGGAAACTTTGTAGACGCTGTTCAGAATGCAAAGAGCATTTTCCCAAGACTTCGTACCTTATTACCTTAGCAGATTTTAATTATCTCAGGATTAGGAAGGTAACTAAATGCATTTGTGCAACAGACACTTTCTTCGGTAGAGCTCTTTTACAAAGAGAGCTCTTTCAACATGTAGGGGGAAGGACAACATAAACTGGATGTATTTGAAATGGTGGTCATATTTTATTTTACTCCAGGAAAAAAAATAGATGGTGAACTGTACTTGAAATGGTTCAGATTAAGTTGGTATTAACTGAAACTTCCCCAGTGCCTCAAATAATGTAATAGTTAGGGGCAGGAACACACTAATATGAACAGGGAGAAGCTGGGCCTGCATGGAAGCATAGGAATGTATGTTAGTTTATATATTAATCTTTCTATATAAACAAAGAATGTTGGTATTTTAAAGTGTCTGCTTTCCTGATAAGGAAGCATGCTGATTCTGTTCTTGATTCTGTACAATATCACACAATCAAAAAGTCCAGTATTTGGATGTTGAGTTATTGCAAAGCTGGTATGCTTTATCATGAATGCTTGCACTGGAAAAAGAAACCCGCTGGTATGCTTGAGTAAGTCTGTACAGGACTTCTAAAGAGAGTAGATTTATACTAAGATATGAAAACCCTAAATACGTGTTCACATTTTTAAAGGTACTAAATGCCTAATAGGGTAAAACTAATTACATATGTGATGTTTGTAAACCTAAACTGTAATTGTAAAAGCCACACTGAAAATACATCCTATGAGAGTGACTGTGTAGCAAATTTGATCGCATTGTGTGATATCCTAATTGTTAGTTCAATGTGATATTTCTTTTGCTAATTTTTGTTCCTGTATTTCAAAGGTAAGAAACCTGCTTAAAAGCAACAAGTACCTGTTGGTGTGTTCAAAGATTCCACTGAAAATAAAACAAGTGAGTCCTCAACAAGTTTGGTGGCCACAGATCTGGCTGTTGCTTGGATAAATACTTTTCCCCATGTGCACCAAATATTACGCAGACAGGCACCAGCTTTCATTTAACGTCTACTCTGTAACTATAGCCAGAGGCAGTTCCATGGTACCTGAAATAATGCACTCCAGACTGGTCAGGGAAAAAACCCCAAACCAACCAACCAACCCCCAAAACCCAACCAACCAAAAAAACCCTGCCACCACACAAAAAACACAAAACAAATAAAAACCCCAAATAAACAAACAAAAAAACCCTAAAACCCCACCCACTCTCAACCAAACAGCTTATACAGTCTGTAATTTGAATCTGGAATGTTTCATTCAGAAATGTTTTTAACTCAATAACTAAACATATTTTTGATTGTGAGATTGAAGTCTCAGAAACTGTCTCCCTGCTAGTAAAGCAAAGAAGCTACTAGCTACAAACCAGACATGACTTGAGAACTCAAAATGAAATTCAGTGTGATGACTGTGGACATTCATTGGTAGCAGCAGTTACTGCTACTTAGAGGAAGAATGAAGCCCTTGTGTGTTTTGCAGGGTCTGCCCAGTGTCCTTGGTGCATAAATCTATGCAATCCACTTCTGGATTGCACTCACTTGTCCACCAAGGCCTTTGTGTCTGATCCTTCCATTCCTCCACATTTAGGGAACTCCCTGTGCCCTTAAATTATCTTGGATGGTGACTTTTTGTCCCTGTTGTCTTTCCCTAACATTGACCACCTTTGAACAGCAGCTTGGGCTACATTCTTACCATGAACTACAGAGGATATGTTTGAATCTTGAACACCAGGCTGCAGTTTACTGGGGAGATTTCTGCCATGGTTCTGGCCTGTGGGTCTAACTGTGGTGGTGCAGTAGCATGATGGGGAGGAGGAATATGTGGCAAAGTGTGTTCCCAGGCTTAGCTTTGATGTGGCCAGCCTCTTTGGGGGTGAGAAGAGAGGTTGCGGAGTGGTCATAGACATGACCACTGCTGTTTCATTAGTCCTCAGGGCCAACAAACTGCCTCTGGCCTTTTCTGCCTAGAAAGATCCAACCTCTGTTCAGTTAGAATATATTGGGTACACCCTGTTCGTGTTTCCAGTGACTTCCAAATTTCAGCTCTCAGATGTCTTTCCTGTTCTGTCTCCTCTTGGCATGTAACACCTTGTGCCTTCCTGAAAATGTCCTAACTCTCTAGTTTGTCACACTATTGCTCCATGTCTTTCTTATACTTCCTGTTTGCCTGTCCCTACTTCCAGGCTTCCTTTTTGGACCTTTCTCTACACCAAGTCTTTTGGTGTATCCTCTCACTTTGTTCTGCTGAAACTGTGTTCTCTCTTTTCTACCAAGTTCAGAATCCTAAGAGGTGAGTCATTTGGGTTACTGCAATATTCAGTTCCTTGAGAACATGAGTGGAGGTGGACTCCTGCTTCAACTTGCTTCATTGTAGTGGGTTAAAATACAGGCAGCCTATTCACATCTTGAGAAGTAGCTGTGTCAGTAGAGAACAGTCCTGCTGCAGTTTAGCTGTGTTTTGCTTCCAACAAGGCTGGAACTTTGCTTCCAAGTTAAGGCTGCAGTTTACTGTGCCAGTTCTTGGACTTGATAACGGGTGACAATACTGACTGTACTCTGAGGATGCTGATCCTAGTCTTCACATACATCTGTATTACATGTGTCAGACAAGGAATGAAGGCAGTATCTTTCCCTCCTGGTATCAGTCCCAACATCTTAATTTGTAACCAGCTTATTTGGCATATTGAGGTGCTGGTCTCCAGAGTTTCTGAAATAGCATATTACAATGAAAATGTTTCTCTCTGACAGCAACTGTGTGTATAGTTATTATATGACTATTGGAGTCAAAGTCAAGATAATTTTAAAACTGAGTAGCTATATTGAAGGCAATCTTGTTAAATAAAATAAACATGATTGTGGGTTTCTTTAATTAATTTCTCTAGTGATACTAGTGCAAATCTGAGGAAAAAACAAATTTTCACTTGTCAGTGCTTTAGTGGCTTATTATCTACAGTTGTAATTGAGAAGTCACATGTCTAGCTTTTTGTCTCCAGAGTTAACCCCTTTATTTTCATGTGTTTGCTTGAACAGGATTTATGCCTGATTGAGTTACTGTCTTTTATCATAATTAAAGAAAAATGTTGTGGAGGGAGAACTAAAACCTCTGTTCAATGGAAAACAGATTGCTGTGCTTGCAGTGAAACAAAAGGGACCCTGTCACAAAAGTGGCTTTTTTTTCCCTCGTCAGAATAATCAGCAGTCAGAAAGATTTATCTGCTGTGAGAATGATTCAACTGTCCAGACTAAGAGTGTGTGGGGGGAGGAAGCATGTTTAAGCTTTTCAGAAAGGAAGCAGTATGCCTCAGAGCTTGCCTGAGATCACAAGAATGGCAGCTTTAGCAACAGTGCTTATAATCTGTATTTGTAAACTATATCGCCTGCTTGCAGTTCATGCCAAAAATGGATTAGTAGATTTTAACAATCTGTCTCTTCAGGACTGTTAAGTGAATTAGTGTATACAGTGTGCCCTTGATTTTTAAAAGGTTTCTTCTTGTGGTGCCTTCGAGTCTCATTTTAAACAGTATAGCGTGCTTGGAGAATTTTTTATTTTTTATTGTATACTTCTGGCAGAGAAAACTCCACTGTTGCTGTCAGCTTTTACTTATTTGAAGTTACTTTCAGGCAGTAACACACTGGATAAAAATTTTTAAGAGAACATTAAAAAGGGAAGAGAAAAATGTAAGCCAATAATGGCTGGATTATTCTGTCCTTCTAGCAAAATGATGTATTCTGACAAACTGTAATAGAACTTCTGTGGTTGATCATATTTTTTTTGGTAATTCAGAAAAATCTTGTGATCTGTTGATTTTAAAAGTTTGAAATAAGTTTCTAACTTGAAGTTAGATATAATTTCTATCAAAGAAAAACTGTTTCCAAGTATCAAATCAAGGAAGAGCTGAGTAAATAACAGATTCTAAAGTATTTTTGTGTGCAGATTTGGCTTCATTCTTTGTGCTTACACTATCTGGAAATTTAAATAGAAATAAATACATCTCTTACACATTTTCTCTCTTTATATATATCAACAGTGTTTGGTAGAGATGCAATATGGCCCAGACCGGAGAGGATTGTTAGTCTGTATCAGGGCTTTATCAGCTCCTAACGCTGTGAGGACAACTACACAGTATTTCTCAACACAGTATGAGCCAATTTGCCATTAGAAATTACAGATGAGTCCAAGAGCATATTGCAAACATTACCTTAAAATTCTTCTAAGAAATAATAACCTCTGTTTCTACTCATGAATGTGCAAATCTAGATTGCCATGTGCCCATTTTTTGAAACTCTAAAGTACGAGTAGTACGAGGTTAATTGTGAGGACCACTTTTTTCATGGTTATTCCCCTTTGTACTCTGTCATACATACTTGGTAGGTCTCTGACAGCAGGATATTCCAGCATAATTCATTTATAGATCAGAAAGTTTTTTCCAAAAAAGCATGGGTGAGACTGATTAGATACTGTTTTTTCAGTATTTTTGAGGCTTTATTTTTGGCTTCAGAGGAAAGATTTTGGTGCTTTCAATCTTTTCTTCCTATATCAAGAGTAGCAAATTTTTAGTAGTTTATATTCAATTTGTTCCCGAGAGTTTATGTGGCTGAGTCTTTATTGGAGTCATGATGGACTGAGCTAGTTGAACACGTAATGATTTAAGTCATCCACCGTCTTCCTGGAAGCTTAACATCAGAGATGGTTCTTTCTTCCCCAAGCAGTAACTCCCTACACTTGTAATTCTGCTGATTTTATCTTCTTTATGGTTCATCTTTCATCCTGACAAGGCAGCAATTACAATATCTGCTATACTGATGGTGGTGATAGATTTTCTGTCACTATGGCAGTATTTTGCTCATCTTCGTTCTTGATTTTTATACAGGGATGTAGTACTTCAGTTTTATGATTGGGTTCCAATTCAAGTTTACAGAGCAGGAAAGTAAACTGAACAGATTTCTTTGGAAATCATTAAGGCAAAAACCTTGGAATGAAGTGATGCCTCTTAGGAAGTTGCCCAGAACGGAACCATAATTAGTATCAAAATGAGAAGATTTAAACCACCTGTTCTTATGTTCCAACATTTTAAAATGTTGTTGCATTTATTTATTGTTTTTCTTGTCAACTTGCTCTTTATGGATTTACAAATCTGAATTGTCATTTTGTAAGAGTTCTATTATTAAGCATCACATGCACAATTTTAATATCTATACTCAGCTTTCATTAATGGAGAGTGACAGGCGATAAGTCAACATTAGTTCTCAATTCGACTGAAAGACTCAATGATATCAATAGCATTCAATGATACCAATAACATTCTTTTAAAGCTCATCTGTTTCACATTTACCAGAGAGTGTATGTACTATTTATGAGAAATTAAAGTGGGAGTTACAATGGAAATGCATGTGCTTCTCTTCTTATGAATTAATTGAAAATCAGATCTCCATCAACATCAAAGGAGCTCTGAGCCATAGAGGGCTACACTGATCATATTGGAATATTACTGGTAGTAATTGTTCAGCAGTGAAAGATAATATCCTGCTGCTGATGTTTATTATGATGTGTTTGAATTAAGTGTGTTCAGGATTTATTTTTAACTGTGTTTTCTCAGTCACTGTTACGATCCAGTGCAATTAAAAAAAAAAAAAAAAAAAAAAGAGGGAGCCTGATTTTGTTCTGGGGGGTGTAGGAAGATAACTGGCCTCTTTCCCCTGCAGTTCAGGAGTATTTGACTTAGAAATGAGGTAATTGGAATTTCATTTAGGCTTGTCATAATAAGTATGAAAAAATTGGTATCCTGTTAAACCTTTTAGTTGGAGGTGAATGAGTTTCTGGAAGGAGGTGGATAGAAAATTAAGTCTTAGTTCTTCTTTTCCTCTACCTGTATCCCTTGTTAACTGGTTCCCAGTCCCAAGTAGATTGATTTCCTTGCCAGCAAAGGGAATAACATCTTCCCCAAGATGTTTTGCTAGTGACTTTGGGGTATGTCTTCTGTCCCATGGGCTGTGGGATTCTACAACTCACTATTAACCTAAGTTTCATCTGGTCATCACCAGAAGTGGAAAAACTGGACGATGGCTTACTCAACTGCACAATGTCTTTGCTGTTTTTTTGCTGCAGAGAGGGGAATTGCTTCTGGTGAGAATAATCAGCTTCAGCCCCTGCCCAACTTTGAGGAGCTACAGAAGCCAAGGCCAGGCTAGCAGTAGTAGTAGAGTTGAGGCACAACTTTAGCATTGGTGGCCATGCACTGGCAGCAATGGTAATGTGGTTGTACACAATTCTAGAATTGGACAGAGTTTGGCTGAAGAATGTGGAGATTTAAGGTTGGATTTCTTGTGTGTGTTCTTACACTGGCATCATTCTTTTATGGCATAGCTACTGTAATGGTAGTAGCTTAGTAACCTTCATCTTCACCACATTAGAAGATGAGACATCTCCATATGTATGGGCAGTAAATATAGAAATTACTTAAAAAACTGCCAGCTTCACTTATTTTTGCAATGCATAGCCAGTCTGCAGAGTTGATTTTTTATTAAGAAGGGAATTGTGCTTTTAAGCTGTCTAGCACAGACTGTGGTTTGGAGATTTGTAGTTTGAACTACATGGTGCTATCAGATGTAAGCAGAAAATGATAAGTAATGGATTCCTCTTGGGGGAGGAAAGAGAGTGTGTCATCATTTCAGGGTTACCCACTCTGCAGAAAGCAATTATTCTAATGTTTATTAAGTGCTCATGACAGTGAGATAATTAGCCACTTTGACAAATTAGATGGGTAGAAAATCTGGGCTAAAAGCCAGTAACTTGAAACAAAGCAAAGCATAATGATTACCTCCATGTAACACCCATACATTTATGGACACCCCTCCCTTCTGGGTGAATAGTAGAATTTTCCTACTGAAAATCTTCTTAGTGATGAATTAGAAATGTACTGAAAGTCTTCTACTGGCAGTAATTTTAAAGTGGTTGAATGTGGGTAGCTCATCATATGAGAATAGTAAGTTTTTGAGGGGGGGGGGAAGGTTTTCTGTCCTCAGATTCGTGGAAGGTTTGTATTTCAATCTGTATGTCTTAGAAATAGATATGCTTCAGTGAAGTGTTTTCAGATTGAGATCCATGTCCTTTTAAAAAATCTTACCAGTTTTCAAAGAAAATTCTTGGAAAACATTGTAAGAGATATGTCAGCAACTGAGAGAAATTAACTGTATAAAAACCAGTGAATGGTAGGTGTCAGGTCATGTGCTTCCTGTTCTGTTCGTCCACCACACTGCTGTGGAATGTGCTAGACCACCCATTGATCAATTAGATGTGAAGAAAGTGTGCTTGGAAGTATAAAAAACACATGGGTTCCTTCATGTTTGGATCACTTAGAAGAAGTTTCCTAAGATTCAGTAGCAGCATAGCAGAAACACTTTTTTTTTTTTTTTTGTAGTTTGTTGTTAGTATGGAAAATATAGCAGTATTAACTAGATTGTGGAGGAATCTGATGTACAAACCAGGTAGTTTTGATAGCCCTGTTGAAAGAGAACTTCTGTTAACAGGAAGACAGGACAACTTAAACAGACTCAGGTTTAACTTATTTTCTTTGGGGATAATGCCTCTGTAGTAATCATAGAATCATCACTATGGTAGTGAAAGTTAATTTTTTCAAGGTTTTCAGGGTTTTTGGAGAGGCAACCAAAATACCAGAGTGATGCTTATTGATGTAAGTGCAGGTTAAGTACCTTTAGATATTATTATTTTCCTATTTAATTGTATAACTCAATGTTGCAAATTTATAAGCACTTATATAGAAGACAATTACAGTTACTTAATTTCAATTGTTCTACTGTTGGTTGTATTATCTTGGTGTATCATATTATTTGTCAGTGGAGAAATTCTGCATTATAAGAAGAGACTTAGTGCATTTTCACTTCTCTCTAGTCTGTGCAAACCTGCAGTTAAGACTGAATGCTTTTTCTGAAAATTGATTAATCTGCTTAAATATTTTTGCAGTATATTCACCCATCTTCTTCCAGCTTCACTTCTTTTCTGCTGCAATGATGAACAGAGAAAATTAAGTTCTGGAATTAACATGCTCATTTAGCTCTGCTCTCTTCTCTCAGATTAAATCAGCCTCTGGACTGTGACCAGAATTTACTTTCATCTCCTGCCAGTAAGACTTCAGGCCTAATCTAGGCTCAGTGGGTGTCTACAGGCGACAAAAGCATATTAGTTTTGCTCTTTTAGGTAGGGATAGGGAATGGACGAGACAACAGATTATTGCTTATTGGAAAAGACACCTCTTGACAGCACCTCTTTAACAGCTATTAAAGCTGAATTCAAGCATGATAAATCAAGAAAGTCTATACAAGAAGGTCACTGTCTTCAAACATAAGAAGGAGACATTCCAGGTTGCTGTTTTTGTTTTAAACTACTTTATGTCTCTTCAGGCAGCACAAAGACCTTTTTACTGATTGCTTTGCTTGTGTCCTTCTGCTTTGAAAGTGATCTATCGGGGTGCTTTTCTCCAGGACCTGGGAAATGTGCTTTTCTCAGACCTGTCAGTTCCACAGGTACCTCAAATTATCCATAGTTGAGCCCTACTCTTTCTGTTACCTTCCTTTTCCAGCCTTTTCCCTTGCTCGTGAGATGGCTACTTTGTGTCCAGCATTTTTTGCCTGTATCTTTTCTCTTTCTTCCTTCAATTTCAGGAAAAACATAAGTAGGTGTTTAATTTCTTTCAAGATTTTACCTGAAAAGAGGGTTGAATAAGGGCATAATGATTAGCTAAGATTTTTCTAGGAAGGAACTGTTAAAATATTAGGAACTTAAACACCTTATTTTAAAATAAAAATTTAAAAGTATTGTCAGTTCTTCATAGAAATTTCAGTTGTAGGATAAAAACTACAAAGAAGTAATTAAAGTTTTAGGAAAAATGAAAGTTTAAAACAGACAAGAAACGATGCTGTTCAGGCTTCTGTTCTATTCAGTCTTTGTGTACTTTGAAAGCAAGCCTTCACAATCTCCAGTGAAGAAACTGTGCTCCTTTGCTCACCTGTCCTCAAAATAGCGTTTCCTCTCCTGGTTTCTAACCCAAATCCTCTAGGCTGCAAATTGCCTTGATTTCACCATCTTGTTCATATAGCTGAAATTAAAATAGATGCTCTCTTGTATTCTTTATAGCAACCTTTTTACATTGGACAAATGCTTACCTATGTCTTTTTTATGCTTAAACCTGGTCATGCATTTTTTTTTTAAGACTCATGTTTTCTGTTCGCTTTTGGAGCTGTCAGGTGATCATAGCTTTTTCAGTGGTGCCCAAAACTGGACAAAGACCTTGGCACTTAATCAGGGGAGTAATTATTTCCAGTTCTCAAGCATCTAGTAGAACAAAGTAATCCATCCAGATACCCCAGTATGATATCTTAGTAAAATTTATTGGGTTTTTAGGTCTTAAGCATTTACAGCCTACCTTTCTAGTTTCTGCAGCAGCCAGAATTACTCTTTGGACAGACAGTTTTTCAGTTTGTTGTGAGTCCACCTACCTTATCTTCTTGCTTGTGTTCCCATTGCCTGTTTTGAAGAGAAGTTCAGAAGCTATGCTACTGAAGATACTTTGTATGACTGCCATTCAGACACGCCTTCTGTGTTCTGACATCCCCATAACCCTGTAATGAGGCAACTGCTGCTCTTCTCACTTTGTATGCACACATGTGGTTCTGCCTTGTGAGGTCATGTATATTGTATGAGGTGGTAACCTCTGAGGGGACACTGCCCTCATCTGATGGGCCCTTAAGAAAGAATCTGGTGGGACTGGGCATGACAGATCAGATACAGCTAAATGACTTGACAGTAACTTCAGTTTGTATAGCATTTGCTTATTCAAGCTTCTGATCATATTCCTTAGTTCAAAACACAGGTCACAATTAGTTTTTAAAAACTGATTAAGAAATCTAGTCTTTGAGAGAGCAACTTCTGCCTCTTTATTCTTACGTTTATTTTCTTTCCCATTTAATTAAAGATCTTAATTTTTATATTTTCTTTAAACATACAGTTTATAGAGAACACGTTTTTACTGTATTTTTGTATCCATTCTAACTCTAACTCATTGTATGCTCTGGCCTTTCTGATTCCACCCATATGTGTTTATGTAAATCCTCTATACTATGACTAATCATTCATCACAAGCCCTTAATTTTGAACTTTAAAAAGAATATTCCTTTTACATTTCCTTGTTATAAAGAGGCCTTTACATAGCTGCATTGGTCCCATACTTTTTATTTCTTCTGTTTTGGGACAAATTCTGTATTCTTTTTGTTCAAGATTTTCATCACTAGGCACTTACCAGTATCCTTAGAATGCTGTTCTATGTGTTTCTGAATACAACATTCCTTATTGTATCGGCTCTGGAGATGGTTTGGGGTTTGGGTTATTTAACTTTTTAAAAAAATTTTAAGAATAGTTTAATATATATGCCAGTCTTTTTTTTTTTTTTGCCCCCACAGAATAAGGAATTTGTCATTTTATGACCACTGATTTTGACTTCTTCACTCATCTCTCTTTTACTCAGATTTAAGTCAACCTCATGTAAGAAATCTCCTCAAATATAATGCTGGATTATCTGTATATTCTTTTTTGTCTGTTTTCCTCCTCATCCAGTGAAGACCCCACACTATCATCTCTTTTATCCTGGATGCTGCTTCTAGTTACTTGAGTGATAAGCACAATGTATTCCTGTCTCTTATTAGTGATATATAGCAGATTTTTGAGAACGTGTGATTGACCTCACTTTTTTCACACTTTATATTTGCTCAGAGATACTCAGTAATCTGCTTCTAAACTCTTTCTGAACTTCAGGGCAAGTGTATGTGTTCTTGATTAACAATATAAGACCTTTCCTGTTTTTCTTCAACCCCATACCATTTCACCAGCAAGTTCATTTCACCCTTCCACACCAATTCCAGCTTTGTGATTTATCCTCAGTCATTGTGAGATGGATTAAGTGGCAATTTCTGTTTATTCTAAGGAGTTTAATGTTCTTCCTGTTTATTCTCCTTATTTCTGATGTTCCTGTATAAACATCTCAAGTGTTTAACATGTTGCCCTATTACTCTCCCAGTTGTCCCTCCTATGATTCTCAGAAAATATTTTGTCTGAAGAATTTAGTTATTTTTGATACTTGGTAGGGGTACTTCATAGGAACCCATTTTAATGAAGTAGCTTTGCCAAAACTAAGTTTTCCTTAGAACATGTCCCATTGATTATTCAAATGTAAAGGTGTACAACATCATTAGCTTTGAAATTAACATCTATAAATCTGAAGTGAACTCTAGTTAATATTTTTAATGTTAGCTTTGTTTTTTGCAAAAGAGTTATAGTTCGGGAATCCAGTGGCTTAATTTAGTGTAAGTCAGCACAGAGGCAGAAGCTGGAGCTTTGATAGTAATTTATTTTGATGATTATTGGCTCTTGAATGTCTACTGTGGTTCAGAGTGTATGATTTGTGTTCTATGATGAGTTTTCAGTTACCATATTATGATTAAGAATTTTCTGGGGAATGATTTTAAATGTTCCCATGAAATGCTTATGGTGACTTGCCAGCCAAGGAGGATCAGCTAAGCCAGAGCAGCATAGGTGGAGCTCCAGTGGGTGTAGCTTCCCTTCTGGGTAGAAGATAGAACACTTCCAGGGAACAAACAGTAATACGCCTACTGTTTTCTGCTGACTTAAAGGTCTTTTGTGGCTTGTTTGTTACAGGCTATTGGAAAGCAAACTTGACTGTTTTTTTTTTTTTTTTTTTTACCACTTTTTTCTCTCCCCTGATGTACTCCTTGCAGGGAGGTTGCTTGGCAGTGCAAGTTAAAGGTCCGGTAAGCAAGTAGGGATGGGTGGAAGGATGAAAGCCAACAAAGGGAAGTGGTAGAAATCCAAAAGACTTAACTACATGAAAATAATACTTCTGCCAAAGGGCAGTTTTATCCTTTCTGTTCATAATAGCAGACTTTAAGTCTTACTCATATGGATGGATCTGTATGGAACCTGGAAGTGATTACTTAAATGGGAACATAAAAGGACTATATTTGTGCTTTTTTTTTTTAAAGAGAAAGAAATGGAAACTTTGCAATATTTATAGTAGCTCTTGCCAAGTGGGGTTGTCATCAGCCTAAGCCTTTTAGCTTTTTTCTTTTCTTCATTATTTTTTTTAACCCAAGAAGTTTTATGAAAATAGGGATTTAAGGATAAATATTTATATGGAATAGCTGTACGAACACAATTGTCTCTCTAGCCTCTTTATAACAAATACAGTTTTTTTTCCCTTTTTGATTTTTTTTGATTGTTGCAGTTATTTTTCAAAATGTTATTTACTAACACCTTACTTCATTTTCCATATGAGTGATTCTGTCTTAGTGTCATGATATATAGGGATACACCTTTGTGGCTGTCAAAGACAACTCAGGATGTCTGACTTGATTTTCAAACGTGTGATACTTAGGAAAATTTGGTTGTATATGGATTTCCTGTTCCTGCTATACTTTCATGAGGATCATGCATACCTGTATCTCTAGGCTCACAAATGCCTTCTGAAATATGATTGCCTTCTCTTAAACACCACCATGTACCATTTTTGGACAAATTCTGGGATGAAAAAGCCCAAAATTTTATCTTCTGACCAGACTTGTACAGGAGTCAGTGATACATTATTTTTATTTTCTGCTCTTTGCATCTCTTGTGAAAAATATTCCCACTTCTCTTCCTTGATCTCCAAGCTATATAGTTTTACTTCTTTTTATGGCAGTTTTATGAGCAGTTTAGGGGATTTTACAAAGAGGAAATTAATAAAGAATAATAAAAACAATGTAATGAGAAAAATAAAAATGTGAATGTGAAGCTTTATTAAAGGCATATAGCTGCAATATGTAGTGTGTGGGGTAGATTGAAGCCTCAGTTTACAGAAAAGGTTCTTGGCTCTTGCAATGCAGTTGGGAAAGCTTGCTGTAAATATGCTATGCTTGTGGTTCCTTGTTCAACCAGTGGCGCCAGGAATCAGACCAAAGGCAGGGGGCGGGAAATGTTTTTTTTGTTTTGTTTTGTATTTTTTACTAAAAAGTGCTTGATATTTTATTACATTCAAGTTTTCACTGTTACTGTTCCCTATTTGAATCAGTTCAGGCTTTGAAATGTGCCTTGCTTGTGAGGAGTATGGATATTGCCAGGATCCCGCACAGTGTGATTTCTGTATCAGTATTTTAATGTATTTTTTGACTCTTTGCCCATGATCAGTTATAAGGTTTTCCTCTCATACTGAAACAGAAGTTAATCTAGTTTCTACTTCAGATCACACAAAGATACCTCACCTTCTGTAGTTTTAATGAAGTGCTGTAAAGGATATAGCAGTAGTTGAGTGGTTTTAATTTATACACACTTCTTTCGTTTGAGAACATGATATCTGTGAATATTTCATTTGCAAAAGCAACTTATGGATATAGTGTCTGTAATTATACTATCAAAATTGCGTTGACCATATATCCACTTGAATTTTGTGGTGTTTTTCTGTCTGAAATATAATTTTTGTTCTACATTTCACACTTTAAAGAAATGTGAAGTTGTGTTGTTCATTCTAAGCTCAGAATATCTGAGAGGCATCAAATAAAGTTGTTAGAAACCATCTCCTACTGAGCAGGAGATGTGTCGTCGCACATCTGGCAGTAGAGGTTGGAACTTCTATTGAAAACTGTCACCAAGGAATGTTGGGAATGTTATTTGCCAAAACATAGTTTCAAGTGGAGCTTTGGTCAAGGTTATGGATGAGAAATCCCTTGAGGGAGAATGCATCCACCTCAGAAAGTTTCTGAGACTAAAAAGAGTTTGAAGGTGGAAGACATAAGGAAAAGTGTCACATATGAACCTGTTTTGGCCTATTTTTAGACATTGGGCTAAATGTTCATTTGATCTAATGCAATGTGGCCAGTTGTATGCTTTCATTCTTTGTTAGCAATTTTGTTTCATAGATATAAACTGGAATAAGTTTTACTTTTTTTCCTAAGTCTGCACATTAAGGGGTCTCCAGAATTTCCAGAAGCTATTAAACAAGAAACCATATTTAGCTCAGAAACATTTCAGCTGCAGGCAGCTAATAGATGTGAGAACGTACTGGAGACGTCATTATAAACTGCCTTTTATTTTTTAATATTCCTTTCAAAATAACTGCCACAGACCACTGAGGGAGTGAGAGTATTCTAGGACATGGATCCTTTGTCTGACATGGCCTGGCCTTTCATGTACCAGAATGTACCTGGGCAGTGCCTCGGTAGTGATACTGCGTGGGTTTCAAGATGCAGCAATGCATCTTCTTTGTAGTCCATAGTACAAAAATCTGATTTTCTTTTATGACTGAAGAGCATCTTCAGACAAGTTTTAAGTTCTTCTACAAAAAAGATCAATGTGTCAGAAACTGCATGTTGTGTACCAGTGTGATAAGGTGCAAAATTTGATGGAGTAAATGCTTTCAGAAAGAGAGCAGTTTATGTTGCATTCTAAGAATTCATGTCTTACATAGCATTCATTTCACTTTCTGATGAAAAAATTTCTGTGCATGTGCAGTTACCACCTCCCTTCATGTGAAAGAAGCTGCACTATTATCTAGTGATACTCTTTTTGTAGTGGTGAATCTGTTACTCTTCACAGTAAATAATTAATCTGTTAACACTGATCACGACTGCTCATGCATGGGCTGAAGGAGAAAACCATTCTAGCAAGAAGAAAAAGCATTTATTTGTATTCCTGGTGAAAGTACTACTTCTTTCCCCTAAACATGAGGACCCACCTCACAAACAACCTCAAAAATTATTGTCTAGGGAAACAAGAGTTGCAAAAGGGAGAAGTGATGTTTCCCTGCCCTTTTCATCTTTCTTATTGAGTAACAGAGTCTGGAATGTTATTAACTTCTTATCTGTCTGTCTCTTTTTTCTATTTTTTCGCCCACCAAAATTGCTTTATGGCTATTTCATTGCTTCATTCCTTGTTCATCATCAAAAAAACCCTTCTGAATGTTCTGAATATTAAGTCTTTACTCAAAGTCAGGATATAAGACCCATGACCCTCAATATAAGGCAAAATATAGTAAGAAAGCAGTTGTTACTTTGCAATGTGTATGTTTTCATAGTTACCAAAGCAATGCAATTAGAATTAGCTGGTGTATAGTACAGTTCCTATACTCACCTCTTATACCATGCTGAGGGATTTACATCTGTATTTTCAGAAATGGATCTCCAGTTTCAGATGCTATGATTTTTTTCTCCTTTAAAAATACTGACCTTGGGAGCAGTGCCTTCAACATTATCTTTGCTTTTTTTTTTTTTTTTTTTTTAATTTTTTATTTTTTATTTTTAATATACCGATAAGCTCTTTCATTGAAAATCATGCTGTCATACAATTATTTCCTTTCTGTGCTGAAACACTGTAGTTTCTTTCTGAACAGGGAGGGCTTTGAATGGGTGATTTTCGTGTTTTTAAATATGATACATTTAAAGCCTAGAAATTAAGTTGTAGCATCAAGTGAATTTGAAACCAGATACTATTTTTCATATAATCAGGTTTGGTTTGGGAGGAACCTTAAATATCGTCTAATTCTGACCTCCCTGCTATTGACAGGGACATATTCTGTTAAAGTGGGTGACTTGAAGCCCCATCCCACCTGACCCTGAACACTTCCAGGGAGAACGCATCCACAACTGGGCAACCTTTTCCAGTATCTCATCACCCCTGTAGTAAAGAATTTATTCCTAATACATGGTCTAAACCTACACTCTTTCCGTGTAGTGCATAATACAGAGAATAAAATCTTCCGCTTATTTATGGTAAGTTCTCAGTTACATGATAGATGGCAGTCTGATAAATCAAACTAGAAGGCACAAACTTACAGTTCTCAGAAGACAGTCCTCACTTGAATGTGGTGGTATATTATAAAATTCTGTGTTATAAAATGACATTGTGCTGAAAAATACAGAGACTCTCCTTTCTGGATAAATCCAAGGCTAATACAAAACACTAAACTAGGCACACCAGGACTATGAAGACACTCAACGAAATTGACTGCTGACAGTTTCCATGTGAAATCATATAAAGCAGTGTCATGGGATAATCTCTGAATACCCAGCCATGTGTACTCATTGTTTCTCCAAGTGCATTCTTTAGTGGTGATAAAAGTCACAGAAATTACAGTAGACTCTAAATTATCCTTAAGTGTAAGTCAGTATAAGACAAGATAGTATTAAGTTGAAAAATGTTTATTTAAAAATGGACTTTTCTATTGAAAATCTGTGTTCTGTAAAATGCTATTACATATGCATGCCTTGTGTTGTGTGTGCACTTGCACACACATACCCAACACCTCTGCCATCTTCTTACCTGCAGACACAACAGCACAGATCCCCTGGTGCTTTCCCATCTGCACGCACACCTTTGCACACCTTTCCTGGGATACTCACACCTGTACATGCACACTTAATTCCTGGGTGCTGCATCACACACCCCTAGCTGGACACAGGCCTCTGCGCATCTCCCCCTTACTCACTGTACATACATGCAGCTACACATCTGTGTACACCAATCCCTTCACGCACTCACACAAATAATTCCACAGTCTCACCTACACACACACAGCTCTACATCCCTCCATCAACACATGAACCTCCACGCAGTGCTACAGACATGTACACACCTATACCTGCTTGCACACAGACAAATCTACAAATACCCACCCATCTATACTTCCTCCTACACATAAACACACTCTATCTCCCCAGCTGTGTGAATTCAAAAAAACCCCAACCAAAATACGTGTGAGCATCCCACAACACATGTATGTGTATATGCACATGCAAAGACACACAAACATCTATGAGTTCTGTGAGTTGGGCTTGGATTTAGACTGAAGCATAGGCTTTACATTTCATAAGCTGTTGAGAGGAGTGTGTTATGCTACAGATATGTCTGTATATCCCCACTGCCTTTAATATTTTATGCAGCTTTTACTTATAACCAGGTACTCAATAAATATTTGGTGGGAATTGAGGAAAAAAAATACATCTTCTGTCTTGATTTTGGGGAACAGCTTGAGCTCAAAACGAGAGCTACAATGTGTTCTTCACCAGTGTGAGGGGACAAGCCTGTGATTTCATGCCTACAAAACACAGCCTTAGGTGATGGCATACAGAAACACCTCAGGCAGCCCTGATGTCGATGGGTGGCAGAAGCCTTTCAGCTGCTTTCCCTGCCATCTACCCAAGTGAGTGATGCAGTGCTAGGCTGTGTGATTTTTATACTGGTCACTGTGTTGTGTTATCTCATAGGCATGTCTTTGATCACCCAATGAACTAAACTGCTGAATTGAAATGTCCTCTGTGCTGTAGGGGGAATCACAGACACTTTTCTGTTAAGGTTAGAGCAGAGCCATGCTTAAATCCTTTCTGATAAGAGTCTGTAACCAAGAGTGTTCATCATCATACATAAAGAGCCAGACAGAAGTTTTACAATCAACATTGGAAAAAAAGAGAACAGGATACAGTGAAATTACCTAGCTGAGGGATTTCAGTAAAATTTTAATGGTTATCTTTAAATAACTTATTTTTTCTTACATTGCAGACAAATATAGTTCAACTTTCCAGAGGACTGTGCAATTTAAAAGATAAGTATTTATATCTTGAATACAAGTCCAAAAAACTTCCCTGCTCCTTCATGGGTGCAAATGAAAACTGGAAAGCAGTGATCCTTACCTTTGCTTGACTTCTTTGCAAGTTAAGCAGAGTAATAACTCCATATATTCTGAAGATCCTGAATGCTGTGGCTTCCTCCCCCCAGTTCTCTGTAGTGCAGCCACCTATTTTAGTGGAGAAAGAGGAATTAAATTGTTTCTTCAGTTCTTAGTGGTGTTTTATAGATGGTAGTTGCCTTTCAGAGGAGAGAAGCTCATAACTCACTGTAGGCTTTTCATTAAGAAAATTAAAAGAACATGGAAGACCTCAGAAATACCCAAGGTGTGTTCATATAAGTTCAAATAAGTAATGTGAAGGGTTGAAGGGAATTTTCAATTAAGAAAGCTGCATTTTTCTTCAAGCAAAGAAATGTTCTTTATAAAACAGATATAAGTCAAAAAGCAACCCTTCTTCAGTACTTTCTGCTCAGTTACGCATGACTTTTGCCAGTGACATAATTGCTTTCTTCAGGATTGCTTATGCTTTTAATTTTTGCTGGGATAGTTGGAAGTTATCAATATATAGTTAAATTCAGCATCTCTTTTTATGGTATGCAAAAATGGCCATTTTGTGTGCATTTGTTCTCTTTTACTGCTGTTTTTTTCTTGCTGCTAGATTCTGAGTATCTTAATGATATAAAGACATAAACAGGAATGCAACTAAAAGTATAAAAGTTTATTGGAAGAATTTAGGTCCCAATTCTTCAAACAATTGCTTTTGTTAGCTTTGCATTGTGAACGGATATTCCAGGAGAAGGGCCTCATTATGGAGGGTACACTGGAAATTAAAACAAGCAATTTATAGTTAAAAAGAAGTAATTTAAATCCAGCTTTAAAATTTATTCTTCCTTTCAGTTCCTGGCCTGTTCTGTCACCAAAATGAGAAGAAAATAGCTTATGAATATGAGCTTTATTTCCAGAGCTAAAGTGTGACTGAATTTTTTATTCAAGTGTTTTGCTTTTCTTTCAAAAAATCATTTGCTTGGTCTCAAATTATGACGCTGATGATTTCCAAAGAAAGAAAAAAGAAGTGAGATTAGGAAAGAGTACTTGTTTTCTTTTCCACTCTAATTTGCTTGAAGCTAAATATATTTATTCAAAGGGATTTCCTTTTAAATTTTTGTGTTTGTCTTTTGGACACCTGATTATATACGGAATATCTAACTCAGGGACCAGGAAAAACTGTAGAACAGATATTGGGGAAAGACTCAATTCAAATGCAAAAAAAAAAAAAAAAATCACATTTCTGTGTTAAATTTTCCCTGTAAGTTTGTGTATTGTAAAACAGTTGACATGCTCTTTAAAGGCATTCAAATTGAAACAATTTAAATAATTTGAATGTTCAAATGGTTTACCATTGTTAGGAACTAATCTTGAGCAGGTTCTCATTTTAAATTTGTGAAATGATACCCTTTACAAACGTAAGTCCCAAGGAGAGTTTTATGTTTATTTTTCTAGACCTCAGCACTTCAGAACTCTGCAGAAAGAATTCAGCTGCTGTAGTAGGAATAATAGTCTTGTGTAGAAAGATCTTTTTTCCATGACGTTACGTCACCTGGGATTTAAGAAATCTGGTTCTGTAAGAAAAGCAAAAATCTTCTTTTCTTTCAGTGCTTCTTTATAGTGTGTTCAGTGGATTAATTGGTGATTCCATCTGGTGTGAAATTGTCTTCTGCATCCCCCAGTGTCACAGTTTTGCAGTGAGGCTCTTTGGCTGGAGAGATTATTGAGGACGGTCAGGTTATATGAATCTGGCATAAGCTTTGCTGAAGTCAGTAGTCAAGTGTCAATACAAACTATCCAAAATGTGGAATGCATCTCTGTATCTTATGCTTCCACCGAAGTTTGCTGACACAAACACACTTAATACAAAAGAGCCAGCTGGCATTGACAATGTGTTAGATGCCTAAAAGGTGCACTGTGTCTTTTTATCTTACTATAGTCTTACAGGTAAAGTTAATAAGAGTTGTGTCAAGTGGTGTCATTCTTTGCTGTCTCCATCCTTCTTTCTTTTTCTCTTTTTTATGGTAAGATGCCATTATAAGGGAAGGTTTTAAGAAAGAGTATTTACATCTGAACATGATGTAACTGTATGATCTGCTGTGATACTGAGTTTTAGAAGGAGCATTTAATATTTGGCAAAAGATCTGATGAATTTCTGTTGTGTGTGTTGAGCTGTCTATTGAGACTGGTGTAAGTCAGAACTTTAAATTCATCCCAAAATGAATAAGCAGGCAATGAAACTCAAGCTGCTTTGATCACATAGTCATCTTTGCTGAGTCATGAATGTGGTTGATGAGTTTCACTGGAATGTATCCTCAGCTACACAGAATTAAATAGTACATAATACAAATGAAACATAAGTTAATTTTAATTTAATTTAATTTAATTAATTTAATTTTAATTTTAAATTATTTTAAAATTCTTAATTTCAGAACTCAGGTAATTTTTTTTCCCTGTCAGAAAAGAAAAAGAAAATGTACCTTTGCTCTCTGTGGAGTTCATGTGTGCTGTATAGCAAGACTTAACAAGGGCTTAATCAGAGAATCACAGATTCATTTAGGTTGGAAAAACCCTTTAAGGTCATTGAGTACAATTGCAAACCTAACCAATATAAATCCACCATGGTGCTCTATCTACTACATGTCTTTTAAATACCTCTATGGATGGCGACCCCTGTGCAGCCTGTTCCAGTGCCTGTCAACCCTTTTAGTGAGGAAATTTTCTCTAATGCGCAATCTAAACCTCCCCTGGTACAATTTAAGGCCCTATCCTCTCATCCTGTCACTTGTTACCTGGGAGGAGAGACCAGCTCCCTTCTGGCTACACCCTCCTTTCAGGCAGTTGTGGAGGGAGACCCAAAGTCACCCCTCAGTCTCCTTTTCTCCAGGCTAAACAATCCCAGCTCCTCAGGGCTCTTCATAAGATTTGTGCTCCAGATCCTTCATGAGTTTGGTTGCTTTTCGGACACACTCCCGCACATCTCAAATGAACAAGCACTACTTAGTAATTTTATGGACTATTTTCTCCTTCCAAGCAGTTGTTTTTCTACTGTCTTTCCTAGGTTTTGAGTAGCTGCACTTAGGCTAATATTTATGGACTCTGTGACATAGACTGTTTATAGTGTGTACTGGGTTGATGACTGAATTATAGACCTGAATTTCATCTGGATATTCCTCATACCAAGCAAAAATTCTCACTTTGGGCATATTTCCACACTCATTGATAACAGAAATGATAAACTGCTGTCATAAAGTGATACATTTGAGCAGCCTTCAGCTAGGAGGAATATATGAATGTGTTGACTCCCCTGTGTAATATAGACATTAAAACAAAATGTGCATATGTATATATGTTGTTACAGCAGTTAGTTTTCTTACAAAAATTGTTGTTCCACTTGGAACAACAAGTGGAACAGAAGGTGTACAGAAATATCCTGACACAGTTGCTTGCTGCAGGAATCAGATCAGAGTTCTACAGGCGGGAAAATCAGTGCTTGACTGGAACAACCAGCAGGCTCTTACAATATATCAGTAAGAAGCTGAGATTAAAAATGTAAGAGGCCTATAACCACGGGTTTCTGTAGTGACTCTGACTTTACTAAAGTTGCCCGTGGTCATAGTGTGAGATCTGGAGCAGTATTGTCCAGTTTTTCAACAGCAAGCATAGTCACATTAATGTCAATAGCATCTAATAAAAATACACTAAAAACCCTCATGTTTCCCAAGGCTCTGTTCAAATGCATTTAAAACATTTGATTCTTTTCCTAGCGAATTTTTAAATACTTCTATTTGGTACTATTGTTAGTATGGTCATTAGATCAGATTACCAGTGTTTCCTGAATGGAGCTTCTGACATCTATTACGGCTAATCTGCTGCCCTTTACAATGGTCTCAAAAAAGACCTTATTTTCTTCCTTAAGTCCTTGTAATTTCTCTTCACAGCCCTATTTCTCCTCCCTGTCTCTTCAGGTTTGTCTTTAAGTCTTTCCTGATCCTCCTCTGCATCACATTCCAGATACATTGTTACATCATCTCATTTCAAGGTGCTGAATTTTAAGATTATAAAGTTTTAACCTATATTTGTGTCCATTAAGAGTCTTTAAAAAATAGATTGATTATTCTCTTTACCTTAAAAGCTCTTAATGTACTAGAGATACCCTATTTTTTCTGTCTTTATTGTCATGTCTCTGAAATATATTATATTAATGCTGTGGTGGTTTTCTTTCCCCCACAAGTATATTTTTTGATATATTTTTGTCCCTGTTCTTGAAAATGTCTCATTTCACTTTGCCTAGTTATTCTGTATGTAAACCCTCTAGAAACACATGGTTAATGTATTCATTCCTTTGGCAATTGAGTCTCCTTTTGGTCTTTACATCTTCCTTTCTCAGAGGATACTTGTGTAGTTTATCTGTTGTCTGCTATTAAATCCTAAATTCCTTAGGTTAAGACTGTAATGTGTCTTTCTTCTACAAACAGTCTTTTTACTGAAGGCTCTTTTCCCCCTGTTCTTCATTTGCAATAACAAGATTTCTGTTGCAAACCATTAAAAAATTCTAGTGACAACTGAGGCAAGATACTGTCAGATGTGTGCCCAAGCAAGGCTTGGTTTAAAGACAGTCCTTCCTCTGTATGAGTGGCTTCTCAGGGGTAGTCTGCGTTACCAAGTTGAATAATGCAGAAGGGCTTGTAAGTAAAGTGTTTAAGCTAAATAAAGGCCTCCAAGTGTCAGTTCAAGAAGGCTGGTGTTTGCTTGAATTGTGTGTTAGACACATCTCTCAAATGTCTATTATATCTTTGTGTTACTTCAAGAACTTGTGTGGGCTTTTTTTTTGTTTTGTTTTTGTGTGGTTTTTTTTTGTTTGTCTTTTTTGTTTGTTTGTTTGGGTTTTTTTGTGATTTTTTTTTTTTTTTAATGGTGCTCTGTCCTTGTAAACACAGTTGTTACTTGTCAATTCTGTCATTTGACACAGATTTGGCATAAAGATATTCTGGTCCTTTTTGATTTAATGCATCTCTGGACTACTTCTAATAGTGTTCTCGGATCTGAATAAATTGTTAATGAAGCATACTTTCACATGTCTTTCTGCAGCTGTAATAAGTTGTAGGAAGTATTTCTTTCCAGGGATAGACTTGCACATCTCATTCATTTGTGAGCAGTCAAAAGCAGAGAGCTGAAGAGCTGTGAGGATGGAAAGCTCACTCTCCTGCTTTCCCTGCTGAAACTAGTGAAATTGCTGAAAGGTCTCTAATTATGCTTGTTTGCTTGGGTTTTTTTTGGTCAGACTGTGAAGGTAAGCCTTGCTACCCTGGAATTATTTTAGAAGTTGATTCTGATATATAAAAGGCTCAGTGATAAACTGTTTTTCTGATAGATAGTTATTGATACGTTTAGATTCATATGCCCAAATCTTGTTTTTCTTTGTAGAAGTTCATTTGAACTGCTTACCTCTCCTCTGCTGTTCGTGCTTAGACATACCTGTGTATATTTTCCAAGCTGTATTGTTGATGATTATTTCTCTTATCCATCGCTGTTCTTGGAACTGTTCTGGCAGTTCTGCCCAAAATAAATCTGCTCCAAAAAGAAGCTAACAAAAACATGTCCAGACTCTTAGGATGCTGGCTCCTGTTACCAAGGGTTGAGGATGTTCTTGGCAGTGGTGGGGGTAGTAGGTGGAACACATATATATCACAGGCTGAAATAGGAGGGGGCAGTAGTGGTGCAAGATCACTCCTGGGGGGCCCATGGGTGGGCCACATGGAGCGGGACACCCCCAAAATATTGCAGCCCACAGCCAGACCTGAATAACCCATGATGAGGCAGGGGCACTGAGGAACAGAAGGGTAGAAATAGTAATGGGAAGCTGAAACAAGCTATTTAGTATCTAGCAGCAGAAATTCTAAGAGCAAAGAAGCAGACTAAATCTGTCATGTGCACCCCTTCAACCTCTTACACTGCTTTTTGCTTCACCAGATCCATGTGAATGGGTTGAACTTAATCTCTGGTGAAAGTCAGGTAAGTTGAGACTGGGGAAGTTTTTTCTTTATGTAAATGAAGTAGTTTACATTCTTTTTCTCAGAGTTCAAGTCAGTGATCGGAGATTTGTGTTGCATGGCAATAAATTAATTAAAGCACAGTTCCTCAGCTGCAGACAGTTTTGCCTGTAACAGAATTTTATTCTTAAAAAACCTACAGTTTTTTTTTCTCCAGTGTATGGGTAGAACAGTAATAGAGGTGTGGCTGTGTAGCACAATTTCTTTTTTATTCTAGCTGCTGATTACATAAAAGTTTCAAGCAGGGAAGTATAACTTCAACACTTTGTCTTAATATTAGATTTTCTTTATAATTCCTCAAACGTGGACAATTCCTGTCAATGCACTTAAAGCATTTAGCTTAATGTTGAGGTGCTTTGCTTTTGGGTGCAGGTCAAGGGCATAGTTTAATTTGAGTATACACTCCCTTTGTTAGCAGTATGGGAAATACTGACAATATGTTCCACCACATGTCTCTGCCACGGGGGCTGCGTGGTGTACTGCAGCAATACTTCTTAAGTAACTCTCTTTTAGGGGGAGCTGATTTCCTTCTCTTCATTACCAATGTACCAGTGCCATGGTACATTGCAAAACATTTGCCAATTACAGTGGTGGTTTTGCATTGCAAATCAGGAAGAATCTTCTGCAGTAAGGTACAAGGATTTTACTTACAAGAAAGTAAGTGACTTTGATAGAAAAAAATACGTACTAGTGCTAATGCAGTTTAGGTGAATCTAATCTGCTAGTGGTTTCATTTGTATTGTAGATCTGATTTTGAGTTGTATGGAGATGTACTGAAGTAAGTGTAAGGAGAAGAAAAACAGAAGGATAGTGAACTGTGCTTTACATTACTGTAATTTTCTTGTTTGTCTGCTCATCCTCCCAAACCAGCATGTTAGGTATGGTAAAATATAGGACCAAATCTTAATCATAGCACCATTAGCTGAGGCCTAAACTTAGTCTTTGAATCTTCCTTTTTTAGCCCACCCATAAACAGAGAAGTTGTTGCCAGCAGACATAAGGCAGAGCAGCATTCTTGGGTTGAACTGGAAAAGCAATCATTTCCTGGCAGAGAACAAACTTGGTCAAGTTATAAAGTGGTTTCACTTGAACAGAGCTCATGCTATCAACTTTTATTAGGGTACTGTTTATCTTGGGCCTTGTGGGAGTAAAGAGAAATGGAAATTTTAGGTAAATGCTTGTGCTGCATCTAAAGGTTTTGTCTTTATGAAGTATGGGACTGGGGAGAAATGTTTCATTTAATTTTGAAATCTCTTTTCTTCAATTTCTTCAATTCAGAAACTGACTCTTGACAAAAAAATATGTTAAAAATATAGAAAATAAAGAAGATTAAATCCATTTCAGAAGTCCAGTATTGCTTTGATAGATGGGCTTAAGAATTATGTGATGTATTTCTCTGAAAGTTAAGCTGCACACTTTTGGAAAGAGAAAGGGCCTGTGTACAGATTATATTACAACACTAAACCCCATGACCTATGTGCTCTACAGCAGTGCTTGCTCTGGCCTAGCTGAGGAAAACATTGGTGCTTGAGATTCACAGAACCTAATCCTTTTTCTTTAGCTTCTTCACTCCCAGGCCCAAAATTCATTATACCCAGCCAAAGCTTTTTATCCTCAGATGTGCTGCATAGATCTGCACCAGGAGTGCTGAAATCAGCTAGTAAACTCAGCCAGACAGAGCTGTGACTTTTCAGAGAAGTGTTTGGCTGTCTCCAGATGACATGCCCCAGAGCACCAGTGCTATAAGCATGGAGCAGAGCCACCCAAGCTGGTCTTGCCCTGAATTAGCCCACATTCAGCACACGTTTAGATTTGGTGCTACAGTTAAGCTGATCTAATATTGCTGCTGCTAGAAGGGGCAATCACATTCCCCCTGACCCCAGCTGTTCTGCTCTGGTGCTGTTTTCAGAGCAGCATTTTTCTAGAGTCTCATATGAAACAGGACCCTGTGGCTGGGGGTGACACACCCGTCACCTTCTCAGTCAGGAAAGATCTATCTGGGGAATATCCTAATTGTGTCAGTCCACATCTGCAGGATGAAGTGTGAAGCATATTTCTGGCTTCTTATTTCCTTCTCATTCTGGTATTAATCATTCTGGTTCTTGGTGGTCATACTCTGTACTGTCTCAGGAACTCCTTTTTCACAGCCAATAAGTTGTAACGGGGATCAGCTGGAAGGGAAAGAGTAGAAGTCCAAATTCTTTATGAGCTGTTGAACCCAAAGGGAAAAAGCAAGTTTCCTAGAACTATAAGGAACCTTTTGCATCACTGAACTGTTTTCTGCTGTTGAAGGCACTGTGCCATATAGTCCCTTCCTTAAACTTATCAAAGTTAGCATGAAAACCAGCTAGTATTTTCTTGCCTCTGCTACTCCCATTGGAAAGGCTGTCCTAGGTTTTGATTGCTTTAACAGGTAGGAGCCTTCACTTTTGAGCAGAAGTTTATCTACTTCTCATTTTATCTATTTATTTTTGTGCAAGAAGTTATTTTTCATCCTGTGCTTACTTTCCTTGAACTTTCCATGAAGACCAGACATAAGTTCTCTTTGGTTTTGTTTTGCTGTGGGAAACAAGCAAATCTGGTTTTCATGTATTCAGTAAGTTCTGTCTCTCAATTCCTTTTTCTGCATTATTCTATTTTCTGTTTCATTCTTTATGTATGCGACATGAATTCAAGGATTTCTACTGAACTTCTAGTTGTTCTGCAGTGCTGCAGTGTCTCACCTGATACGTTCAAGAATTTTATTTTTCTGTTTCATATTAGTATTACTGGAGCATTTTAGACCAATCCTTAACTAGATTAAATTATGAGCTCCCAATAAACTGTGAAATTTTATGTTATTCCCTAATTCATTGATGTCATTATTTTGATACTCATTCAATCAATTCTTCTGATCCAGACCTCAAGGCCATTCTTCTTAGGCATTTTGTGGTTCCATCACTGTGCATTGTGATTAAGTGATTGCAGCATCAAAGTTACGATATTTCTTCCGGCTTTATCACTAAAAATACTAAGCAAGGTTGGACTAAGCATCAGTCAGTGTTGGATCTCTCTAATGATCTCCTGCCAGTCATTTGATCAGTTACTTATTGCCGTCTATTTTTCATCTTGCTCTTGTAGTACCTATCATTCGTCTGACACTGAATATAAATTTCCATATGTCAAATGTTTTACCTAAGCAAAGCTAGGATATTGTGTATAAAATATAATGCTCTTATTAGAAAAGGCTACCCAGTAAAACAAACAGAAAGATTATAGATACTGTTATAATTTGTTTTGTTTGGAATTGATCTGCATATTAATTATTCTTTCCTTAAAAGTCTGTTCTGAAGTCTTGCCTATTAAGGAAACCCCAGCCTGGAGATTCTTTGATCACATTTTGGTTACTTCTGATTGTTTACACCCTAAATCCTAGCTATGCCCACAGCCCTCTGAATTACTTCTTATGCATAGCTGATTGCTTTTCTCATCCATATTAGGACTTGCTTTCTCTTCTCTACTTACTATTTTTTATTTATTATCATTGTACTCTTATCTGCTAGATTTACCTTCTATTGTTTAACAGGTGTAGAAATCACAGATATATCTCAGCCTTTTCCCCTTTGCTTAGTGTAAAGCTCCTCATGTCAGTCATGCCAACCTTACTTAGAGAAGACTGTATCTCCAGGTTGAACTGAGCCTCTTGTTCTGCTCGTGTTTATGTAGGGCCTAGCTTTCCATGGCTGGCTTCCTGTAAACACAAAGGTAATCCAAATCATACCAAAAAATGTAACTTCCCTTCCTATAATATTCAAGCCTGTATAAGAGGAGAATTGCAGAGCCTCTTGTGCTGTTCATCCTGTTTAGAAAAGAAAGGGTAGGAGTACCAAAATAAATTTGATCAGAGCAAGGGATTTCTTGTACTGTGGCATTGTGTTAGTTTTGTCTTTTGAAACAGTCCTTTTGAAACAGACCCAGCCTGATATTTCTTGAATTGCTGTTTTCCTTTCCCCATGTCCTTCAGGAAGGGAAAGAAGGTGCCTGGAATGCAGGTAATTCTGTCAAAACTGCAGAGCAGATTTTTACCTTCTGTGTTAAGGTAAATAAAATAATAGAGGAGGCAGAATTTTGTAGTGCACAAGTAAGAAGTCACATACAAGGAGAATTTCAGATATTCTAAAGAATATTGTCAAAACATGGAACACGGAGCATAAAGGGAAATGAAGAACCTACCTCTGCAGGATCAGAAATGATGCCTTTGCAGTATTTTTTAAATCCAGATTCGTTAGCAGTATGATATGTTAGATCTTTACTAGATGATTCCTCCTGCACATCATTAGGTTCAGAGCGTTTGCTTTCCATATAATACAGATGAAGGTTTGCAACAAGAACAGGCATATTTTTATGGCATAGTCTACTTTGTACTCAATAATCACAAAGCCCTTTCCATATATTCTGTCATCTTTGGGTGGGTGAGGATATGTCATGTCTCTATTACCTGGTAAGACATTACTGTGTGCTGTGCTTGGATCAAAACTGAAGGTTGTTTCAGCTGGTGCAGAATGGAGTTCTTTAGTTCTTGGATATAAGTCTTTCATACATGTTTGATCAAGTTGATAATTTTTTTTTTTTTTTTTTTTTTTTTTTTTTTTTTTTTTGTACAGGCTGTGAGTTCCTGTAATGCTGTCCTTTATTTTTTTAACTTTTTATCTCTGATTTGGACATCATTGGATTGGACATTTGTCTAAAGCAAGGCTTTTGATCCCACTGCAAGATTTAAAATCAACATTTGTTCAAATTTACTTATAATTGTATACTTCAAAATTGCTTGAAATTCTCTTCCTTATAGATATATATTTTTTCAAAGGTTCTGTCGAGGAAGTTAGATATTCTTGAATGAGTGTGAAATAAAGTTCCCTTAGTCACAGTAGAATTTCAGTAGTTCTCAACTGCAGACAGTAAAATGCTTTGTCACAGTAATGAAATTAATATAAAAACTTACGGTAGCAGAACTAAAAATCAGTCACTACCTTTTGGGGATATGAAGAGGAGGGATTAAATTCTCTTTGTCTAATTGAAAGGGTGCTCAACAATAACATTATGTTACCATTAAAATTGCTAACTTGCATGATGTGGAGTAAGAAAATATTCAACTTTCTACATAAAGATGATACTTCATATCTCAGTCATGTTTTCTTGTGGGAAGGGTGAAGGACAATCAATAAGTTCAATTACATTGAGAATTTGTATGGTTAAGTAGTCTGTGAGCATTCACCTTCATTTGGAAGGCTGTGGAGGAAGGACCATAGAAGGAATTCTCATGAGAGCAACTGTAATGAGAGTTTATGAGAATACAGAGCAATATGTTGTAAAGAGTGAAAGGAAAGCAGAAAGAAACTAAAAAACTATGACGTAAATGGAGAATATAGTGTCTAGAGACCTCTGAAAAGAGGAGAGGAATCTGGCATAAGGAATGAGAGGCATGGCAGGAAGTGTGAACAGAGTAGCTGCCTTCCTGCCAGATGAGGGCATGAGGTAGAAAGGGCACTGGTAACTGGCCAGTGTTTTTAGTTTTTTTTTTCCCCTCAAGGATTTTGTTTTGTTTTGAAGGTCACAGTTATTAAAAGATGAAGTTTTAAGTGAACAGTGTATTTTCTCAAACCTGGGATATTCCTAAGCCATTGTATCAGTGATCCAGCTTGCATGAGCATAGCTAAAGTGACTGGAAAATATTCTGTGGAAGGGAAGGATAGAAATTCTTACACTAACTTTACTGGCAGTGAAAATACACTGCCTTATTCTACTTTTAAAGATATACATTGCTTTATTTGGAATGGAGAATAAAAATAGACCTGATTTCGCCAGTATCTCACTTACACCAATGAGAGTTTCTTTGCACTTCATCACAGCACAGGACTTGCTGGGCAGGTGATGATGTGCAGCTCCAGGCACTCCCTGGCAAGATATTTTTCACGGGAAGATTGTATTGTTTCACAGCTATATCCTTTTCTGGCAGTGCTATTCTGCACTACAGCCACTGCTTTCCACTGCTTATTCCAGTCTCTAGAGATCACATCATCAACTGGCGGAACAAGGTGTGCAGCCGTGTAGTGAACTGGACTAGAAGACTGATTTGCATTAAAAATTACTTTTTAGTCTTTTGCTGTGTTATTTTTAGCCCAGTTAGTCACTTGACCTAAGTCACAGCATGGGTGAATAAACTGCTACGCTGCTTCCATAGTCCTACTGGGAAAAAGGAGTCCGGATAGGGGAGATAAAGACTCCCCTGAGGAGGGCTGGGCTGGCAAGCAGACTGCACAGGAGTGTTGTAGTTGCTGCAGATGTGAATGTGCCATTAATAAAGAGATCTTAACATGAATTGAAAGAAGCTTGAAGAAAAGCAGCAAAAATAATCAGATCTGTATAATTGTATACAAATGCATGAAGGGGATGGGTCAGGTGTGAGCAGCTGGAGGAAGTGAGGATGTCATAGGAAGGTACAAGTACAGAACTACTTAAATGGTGTATGCATCACTGATGACAAGGGCTATAGTAAAATAATGGAAAATAACAACAAACTTATCTGGGTTTGGTTAGTTTGGTTTTTTGGGGGTTATTTTTGTGTTTTTACTGTCACTGCAATACATCGTAGCATTGAAGGTTTCTGTTTCTTCAGGAATAGTTTCTTGAAGAAGGTTCAGTTTCTTGGAACTCATGAAGCTGAGTTGGATAAATACTAGAAAACATACTGTATGAAGTAATTCTCCATTGGCAGAGAGATGAATGACTGTGATCTGTTACACATTTACTTCTCAGCAACTGTGAATCAAAGGTGGCAAATTGTGTTGAAGACCACAACTATATCTTCAGTGGGAAATTCAAAATGCAGAGTATTCTGTGCAATCATGTTATTGGCCATACTTACTACCTTTTATCTGCTTGCTTGCTCTTACTCCTTCATATTGCAAGCATTCCTTTGCAACAGTCAACTATGAATGAGATGCTGGGCCAGATTCCAGTGAGGCTTGAATTGACTTCAGAGGTCAGAGTGTTATAGTTAAGCTACACTATCTGTTTATAAAGCAGTCCTCCTTGTGTAGACAGAGTTACTGGTGATTGGAATATTTTGAGACAGGAATTTTCAACTAGTTTCCTGCACAATGGTGAAATGGTTCCTAGCCTTTTATAAGAGAGTGGACACAGAAAAGTTTAATCCTGTACTTAGGAATGCAGATTTTCTCTTCTCTGTGGAGTACTTTCAGTCTTGGTAGTCTAGGACTGTAAATATGTAGTAGGTATTGACTGATCTTTTTGTGCATGAGGGACATACTTTGATTTTCTCTTTTTTTCTTTCATGATGTAATCAAAGAATTTTTTAAAAATCGCAACAGTAAATACTACTAAAAATACAACTCCATGTAATGTCCTTATATTTCCAGTTAGGTCTATTGCTGTCATGTACTTAATAATATAATGTTGGAGATGAAATTGAAGCACCAAATGGAAAGATACTATACCTGTGGTCTGGTCTCTAACAAACCCAAATCCTGATTTTGGTTGTGCCTGGCTTTAATTATGCTGAATTCCTGGAAGCTGCTATCAGACTATTTCATTCCCCAATGGTAAAAATATCTTGAAACCAAAATATCTCATAAGGTTATGTCTGCATTTGAGTTGGTACTGGAAAAATTAGGTTGTATTTGGTTTCTGGATCAAACTCTTATTTCCTTCCAGGCACTAGGAAGAGGACTAGATGGTAGGCTTGCTTTTTAACACATCTGTATTAAATATATAATATGGAGATATGGTTTAAATGTAATTGGTTATGGTTTATGTGTAGCTATGGAATTTGAGAATCATCTAATGATTTTCCCTTTAAACAGATTTTTTTAATGTACCAGTGTGGTATGCCTGAAGATTTCATCATTTTAGAGTCCTCCCTTTCATCCATCCTATTTCTCATCTTTCTTGTGTATTAGTTAATTCTGACATTTTCTTAATTTAAAACCTAATCCATGACATAAGTTTTAAGTAGTCATGTGAGTAATTCTACTGATTGTAACTCAATGTGGAAGACCTTTTCACAGTCAACTTTTTTGACTCTGTTCTCTCATCATCATCTTCTTTAAAATGGATATGTATCAGTGGTGCTGTACAAGAACAATCGTTTTATTCTTCTTGTGATTACTTGTTCCTGGCCTGACTTGTAAGTATGAGTATGAAAGGAGAAACGTTGTTGGACTTGTCCTGACTTTGATAGTTCTACCAGCACAGGTTTTCCTAGTCTCATATATTTTAAATTCCTTCTGATTTCTATAAAAACTGAAAATTGTGGGGTTTATTACATATTTAAATAGTTCCTGTAACAGATAAAACCACATGAGTTAATTCTGCTATTACTGACTGTGTATCTGACGCATATTATTGACTCAGTTGCCTTTGCGTTGCAGTGAAGAGGCAGACTCCAATAACAGAATGATGTGGACAAGAAATAATGGTTTATATTAGCTGTTAAATTAAGTTTATTCTAATTCTCTTTGGATGCTCTTAGCCATTTCAGGACTGTACTCTCTGATATGAAAGAATCAGTCACATGGTTAGGGTAGATGTAGAAACCAATTATTTTATTCTACGTCTTCTGTTCTTACTGTGCTGAATTCGTGAGCCACATAGACTGCAAAGGGTGGTTTGGATGGTAAATCAGTAATCCCATAAGACCTTTCTCTTAGACTGTAGCCCTTTACTCTGAAGTTTGTTTATTTTTACCTTTTGTATCCAAGGATTTTAAAGTAAGCACTATGGTTTTAATTTCACTGAGGAATAGAATCAGCCTCCTGAAATGCAAGCATTGTTTACAAAGGTACTTAATCTTGTTGTATTTCTTTATTCAGTGCTAGTTCTGAATCCAACATATTCCCTAGTATTGTAGTGGTGTATTATGAATAGTCCTGAATACTGTATGTGGTTGAGGATATTTTCTGCGTATTATTCCACTGTTGTTCATTAAAGAAGCAATTTATGGGACACAGGCTGATAGATAAGTTAACATCTAATGTAGAACAACAATCACTATTTTGATGGATGTGTGGTATGTCATGCCATGTGTTTCTGAAGGCTGTGTTGATTTACTCCAGGAGGATATAAGTTGCTTTTCTGTCAGGCACAAAAGAATGTTTTTCTGAGATGTAACTTCGAATGCATCATTAACTGGACAAATACTTACATGGCTTAGAGGGTAATACTTAATTTCGTAATGAAACAATTAATGCAATGAAATTTCAGATCAGTATGGGTCAAGTCCCTCCCCCTGTTCAGTGCCCTCTAAACACTATGGCAGCAAAACCCATGTTTCAGAAATCTTCCTTCCGCTATGTGGAGCTTCTGTTCCTTTTCACAGGTTGCTAAAAGCTTCACAATTGCATTCTGCAGCCCTCGATCTAAAGCACATCCAATTTTTGCAAGGGAAGGCAGATAAACTCTTCCATTTAAGGGAGTTTTTAATAATTATGTACAGGAGCTTACTGTTTGGCTGGGATGTTATTAAACATGCTAAGGTTTAGTTTTAGTTGTACAGACCAGGAAAAAAGAAACAACCCACTTCGGGGAAACAGCCTTCAATAACCTTTGCTGCCAGAATAGCCCACTAACTAATTGCAAACACATGGAAATATTTATAAAGAGCAGGGCATGGACTCAAAAGTGACTGATCTCCTGCTCCGGTTTAGCATATATGAATGACAGCCTTTAGTAACCCTGCTCTCTGTCAAAGCAGGTCTGCTTTATCACACTGTGACAAAGTACAGCTGCTCTGCAGGCAGTGGGCACCCCAAAATATTTCAGTAAAAATAGCTCATGCTAAAAGAAAAAAGATTTTGAAAAGCAGTTGCCTTGCTAAGAGTTAAAAAGGACAGTTTACTTTTGCTCTCTATCAGTACATTGTCTGTGTTTGAGGAAATTTCAGGAGAATTCAAATATCTTGCATATTTCTGTTATCTCTTCAGTGTTACTTGACGCTTAGCAAGAATAAGTAATGGCTGTAATACAAATGTTGGCCTATGCACAGCAGGGCCCTGACATCACAGCCTTAAAGCACTGAACACATAGTTCATTTTCTCTTCCCCTGTGAACTGTTCTCCTGCAGAAGGGTCATGTTTGTACAAAAAGAACATGGAAAAATAAAAAAAATAGAGACTGTCAAGTTTCTAATAATTTTCATGTAAATACTAGTTTATTCACTGTTCAGTGACTGGGGGGGTTTGTTGTTTTTTTTTTTTTTTTTTTTTTTTTTTTTTTTTTTTTTTTTGCTTTGTTTTTGTTTTTTCATGTGAAATGATGAGCAAAATATAGATGCATAGTTACTATTCCTTTGCCACAGCACTGTTGAAAAGTGAACACAATTTCCATTTTTATTAATCTCCAGTATATTCTAGGACTGTTTTCATTAGATTTTGGAAAAGTATCATAGTTTATTACCAGTAATTTCTCTTGTAACCAGGTACTCAGAATTTGGGGTGTTGTCATGAGCAGCCATCCAGCCCCTTGATTTCTTTTGGTGTCTACGCAACCAGTTCTGAAATCTCTGGAGGATTAGAGATTTTGAAACAACTCTTAATGGTATTTGGCATTTGTTCAGCTACCTCTCTCATCACCAGAAAGTACAAAGTTCCTTACACATGCTTAACAGAAAAAAGGGTTTTGAGAGTTTCAAGCTGTCATTTTAGTGAGGGTAATTTTATTTTATGCTTGATGAAAAATCTTGACTATTTGGGCTGAATTTCCTTACAGTTAAAAGGCAAGTGGTATGTCTTCTGTTTTACAGAAGATATGAGTGTATGCTTTCAATCAGAAATATGAGTGGCCTATGAATCAGCTTGTGTTTTGGGTATTACTTTCTTCCTTGCTGTTATTTTTCATCATATGTGATGCATATGAAGAAGGAAAGCCCACATTTCCTTTAGGTCTGACGTACTGACAGAAAAATGGCATGCAAGAGCTTGGGAAGAAGGGAGTATAACTGTCTCTTATCTGAGTCCCAGAAATTCTGGCTTTGTGCTGCCTGTTTTCCTGAGAGTTGGATGTTAAAATTTCCCTGTTGTGAATATGGATCGAGTTCTATCTGACTTCAGGCTTGGTACTTCCATTATAATGAAATGGCTTCTGTTTTCAGAGTATGCTACTTATGTTTCGAGAAAGTACATAATTTTAATGTAAATCTGACACTGAGGACTTAATTTAATCACTATCTGTCCAGTCTGTGTTGTGTACTTGTTTTTCTTTTAGTATTTGAAGTAGCACTACAGTATCCAGATCTTTAGTGTCCCATATACTGCCAAGTCAGTAGTGATTATTTAAATTTATTTTATTATCTTGTTGATTTTAATTATTAATATTATTTATTATATTAAGTATTTTCTATATACAATCAGGAAGTTCCTCACTGTCTTCAATGCCTTGGTTTCTGGTCTGATGCATTAAAAGAAAGCTGGAAGTTGTTGTAGCATAACAGAACTTCAGAGCATTTATTGGTGTGCTGGACTATGTAGCATTCAAAAAAACACAATTTACTCTCAATTTACTGAGAGTCTGATATAAAATTTTTCTGTTTATTTTGACTTTTTCTATTGAATATACAATATATATTGTATATATATTGGATATACAGTGACTAAATAAATCAAGCATAAAGGCAGAGAAAGAGAAATAAATGCTCTTTACTCTTTGACCTTGTAGAAGAGAAAAAATACTTCATTTGTTGGAGGAGAAGCTTGGGTCACAAATCAATTCCCAACACACAGCAAACTGATTAAGGGAGATGAAAGCATAGTTTCTAGACAAATTAATAAGGGAAAGTAACAAACAATAAATTTCATTCCATTAATGTTTTGGAATTAATTAAAAATCTGAAAATGGTTGACCACTGCATTACACAGAGTAGGAGAAGAATTCCTATTTGTTTTCCAGGATGTATACATTTTCTGTGTTAGAACAAAAGTGATGTGGTGATTCCTGCTCTATGCATAGGTGGGATCTGCATTGGGAATCCCCACTTACACAGGGTCCTCACCAACACTGAATGGGAATTATCTAATGCTATTTTAATTTTGGTTGTTTCGAAGATAAAACTTCAGAGTATTTAAGTAATTTATCTGTTTTTTACCTACATTGAGGTCCCATTCACCACCATTAATTTACTACTATTAGTTTACTAAAGGTTGTTTCTGTAGTGAACACTTTCAACATACACATAAATGTGGGGCTCTGCCTAGCAAGATATTTTATCACATCATTCATAATTTATTAGTGTTGTTTTCATTTACCTCCTGCCTCCCATTATGTCTGTTAAAATGGTCTAATGTTTTTCAGGATTAATTTTCTTATAGGTAAAAGGCATAAGGTTGGAGGTGAGAAAGCAGAGCATGGATAATACCATGAACGTGTAATGTACATATACCTTTCATATTTATTTTGAATTTTTTCTCTTCTAACTTTTGTGATTAGTCTAGTTAATCAAATGTATAACTATTGCAATAAATAAGAAATTTCTCCCATAACAAGAATCTCTGAGGTACACTGTGACTTGGGAAATAACAGTATTCTGATTTTTATACATTTTAAACATATTTAACATTTTTTAAAATATATTATAGCTCTTCAGGAGTGAAAGAGATATTTCATTTGGGAGTCCACTTTACTGAATCATTTATACTTAATTTAGGGACTATTACTTAAAGGAAGAGGAAGGTATATCAAACATCTGTGTAGTTAGAAAACTGGATCAATGTTTGGAAACATGATCAACTTTAAAATTATTCATTAAGAAAAATACTCCCAAATGCAGATTAAGAAAGTTTTAAAATATTATTCTATACTCTTAAGTAACATTTGAATTTCAGAATGGGCAGCTGTATTAGCATTGCTTGATATTATCTTTAGCAAATTAAAATAATCAGCCAACCCAACCCAGTTAAAAATGCTAAGCAATTAATCAAAACAAACCAGCCAACAAACAAAAAAATTCCCCTAAACAATAAATTTCCCAGTTATTGAGTAAAATGAATTTATTTAGATATGAAAGTTTTAAGAACTGTAACACTAAGTTACTGTTGTAAGTGTTACACACCTGAATACTTAAGAATTCATTGTTGAGAGAGAGAGAAATTCATATACATTTTTGATGGCATTCTTGGAAAAAAACTCAGACTTCAAGTATGATTGAGGAAACTATTTCTTTTTCTTTTTTTTTTTTTTTTTTTTTTAAGGGGCTTTCAAAGACTGGATTCATTTAGTTTGGCAAAAGCTACAAAATTAGTATGTATTTAAAAAAGCAAAGACTTAAGTGATCACAGCTTTTGGCTCTTACAGAGAAGGAAATGCCTTTAAAAATTCCATATTGCACCAAAGTTCATTCTCTGCCTCCCCCCTCTTTCCAGCCCCTGTTTAATGTTGTGTGGAACATCTGTTTGGGGAAAGTAAGGCTAGCAACAGATTTGTTAACCCTTCAGGTCATAGATGTCCAGGTTTATTGTGAGTGGGTTATTTTCTTACCAGACTACTGTGTTTTGGGTACTTCTTACTACATTTATTTTTGTCTGCCTCTTTCTCACCACCTTGTTACTTGTTTGTTACTTGTTTTTGTTTAATATAGGAAACAAATAAGAGCAGAAAAGCAAACATGGCACAGCTTTGCATGCTTGTAAGAAAACAGAACAAACCATAAAGCTAGTGAGAAGTAGGTGCATTGATAGCTATCCTGGACTTTATCGTCTTCATTTGAATATAAAGGTCTAAAGAAACTTTTCTGTGTCTCTGAATGACATTTTTGTGAAGAGGTGCCTCATGCCTGCATTACATGCATGGTCTGGATTTCAGTGAACATGTAAGGGCAGAGACACTTAGCAGGGAACAGAGGCTGTGACTTTGTTTACAGATTCATTTGAGGAGCAGATCACATCCAGTGGATAAGCATAAGGCAGCTCTTGAATCTTCTAGGTTGTTTCACAAATTAAAGGGGTGATCTGGATCTGCAGTCTGAATCTGTTTTTCTAAGCCAGGTGTCTTCACGGCCCTTGCACATTTTCAGTTACACAATTGTCCTTGACCTTGGATCTTTTGTAGAAGAGCTGGCTCCAGAATTTCTTGTTTCTAATGCCTGGGACTTGGCTACCTTTTGCTGGGTGTCCATGCTGTGTCTTTTGCTGCTGCTCAGGAGATAAGCCTGAGATGGCCAGGACCTCACCTGCCTCAGACTCAGGTTTTCTTTTTGATCCTTACACATGTTAACAACTGAATGCTGCTGTTCTCTCCACTCCAGGAACTGAGGCCTCTCATCCATATCTCTGCCCTTACATGTACTGCTGAATTCAGGGGAGCAGAGGTATCTCTGAGATGTCACTTTCCCGGAAGGCTTTTCTTAAAGCACCTTCTCTTTATTCACCCGAAACAGCTGAAATCCTCACCTACTTGCTGTGTAGTGCTCCAGGTTGTTTTTGTTTCAGGCAGTTCTGCTGACAGAATTGTGGAACAGAAGAGAAAGTCTTGAATATGAAGATAGGTGATTTAAGTTTTCTTTAATTCAAGGTCACTTTTCTACCCAAGTTCATAGCTGCTGTTGATTGACACTGCAGATTTAATTAAGTTAATCTTTCTGAGACATAACTAATGACATAAGGAGAGGGATGGATAAATGGCATGAAAACTCTCTCTTTCCTCATATTAGTCTAGGGTCCTGCCTTTGACTTGTGAAGAACATTTCTAATATACATTTGGGATGGATTCTCTGAAAATGTCTGCCTAGTAGCATGAGAGTTAGCTGGTTTGTTTCTTTCATTTCACAGAGGTAGTGTAGCACAAGATTCATAATGTTTTGTTAGGTCTTCAGAAAATAGATGAGCAAAAATATGCTTAAAATTCTCATTAAAAATACAAAATAACAGAATCAATATTTAATAATGATGTTCCTGATTAGCCTAGTCAATATTTTAAGAATCTATTTATCTAATAAATTATGAGATCTTTTTAGAAAGATCTGTAATACATTTTCTAAAATTGTTAAATATCAGTTAAATCACATTTCAACCACCAAAACTCTGTTTCTCTCTATTGAGATTTCTTGAGGTGGTAGAGTGTTAGAGGTTACAAAACTTGTAACTACCACATATCTGTGCTAAAGACAGCATGCAAGAATTTTGAAGAAACTTTGCTCAGAATATGGAAACGTAAATCAAAGGTATAAATAAGAGCAAAACCAGGGACACTGTTGAGTAGAAAATCTCCAAGAAACTTAGTTTAGCATCAGTTTGGGCCAATAAATCCATATTACACAGCATCATTAGATCCTCCAGCTTTTGTTTTGAATACAGATGCAGATGCAGTGCATAATTTTACAAATGGAAATAAAAGCCCTGTGGTGAGATTGCCATATTCTTAATGCTCAGCAACTGTGAAAATGGAGTTTAGAGGGGCTGACGTATTTTTAAATTCCAGCCTTTAGATTCTGCAGTGTTTACCAAGGGCCAAGTTTTCATATTTGTGTTTTAAAACATTGTTTTTAAATAGAGAAAATAAGTTTGCTTAACCAGATACTCTGAAATCTGTATTAAATACAGTGAACCAAGTGTATTTAAACTGAGTTCTAGTCAGGTCTTCTGGATTGCTATGGCATGTTCTGCTTGAATGACAGAAGATAGATACTGTGTGTTGCACTTAGGTTGTTGGATCCTGTATTTGCCAGTTTATTACATAATGATTTTTTTTGCCGTTTCTTTTCTTTTCTTCTCCAGAACTGCCCCTGCTTGGTTAGTACAATTACAATTATATTGTTGATACTGCATAATTACAGTGCTGTAGGGTTTGTATGCTCAGAACCTACATGCTTGGCAAAACACTGAAAATTTAAGTGTGATACTTCACTGACTGTTAGACCAGTGTGACATCAGTTGTGGACCCTGTCCATATGTTAAGTCACAGGTAGTGGTCACTGCAAGAAAGTACCACATTAAAAAAAAAAATATATATATGAATAAAGACATTAGTTGGTAGAATGTGTCACAGACATTTCTATTTCAGCTCAAATGTGACGTGATTGTTTTTTTAAATGTGAAGATGGTGGAAGAATGCTTACTGCCTCAAATCCAGGCCATGTAACCACAATAGCCTGGTTTTAGCTGTATGTATCTGAGCTACATACGGTGTGTGAGATTAAGCAAATACTGCTATCACTTCTGATTTGTGTTTAACAAACATAGCTGAATTTCTGAACTGAGTATGTAGGGTTTATTTCATTTTACCCAGCTGCAGGTGACTTTAACCTTCCCATCCCAAGCAGCTTTCGACTGCTGCAGGATCCATGTTCTCAGATACTTCTGCTCCTTGTCTCCTTTTTTCAGTCCAACAGACAACCGTTGTTGTTGTTCTGTGCTGGATATTGGAGGAAAAGAATGTGTCTCTGGGTACCAGAAAAGAGAGCTGTTCTCCCTTGCACCTGGTTCCAACCAGTTGTAGCCATGTTCAGTCACACAGTTTTAGGTCAGATGTCGTGTTGCCACTTCTCAGTGCTGTGACCGTCACGGTTTTCCCAGGAAAGACTGGGCAAACCTCTTCCCTAGCAAGCTGAGTAGGTGCCCAACTCACTGCAATATGTTCCTGTCAGGCTCTGGAACTCTAGGGTATAGGTAGCCACCTTGCATGATACTGAAGGTGAATGGGAGAGTGAGGCTCCTATGTTGCTTAAGTTATTGCTGCATGAACTTTAGTAAGCCAGAGTTTCCTGACTTACATGTTTCATCTGCTCAGCTTTGAGTCTGAGGAAGGCCAATGCATAGGTCTCTGTAAAGGAAGATGAAGGGAAAGATGATTATGAGTGGAAAGCAAGCTTGGGGGCAGAGGAGAAGATGAACAGGTGTAGTTCACAGAGGGCATCACTCAGGGCTTTGCTAAGCTCTTCTGTTCCTGCATCCTATGCCCCAAAATGCCAGTTCTAGCACTGAGCCATCTCCTGCCCTAGTGGAGTTTAATGCCTGGTATTGTGCAGTGTCCGCTAAATGCCTGTTGCTGGGAGCAGCCAGACACCTTTGAGATCAGCTCAATTCATTAGAGCATGGTGCCAACAATGCCAAGGTCACAGACTCAGTCTATGTATGAGTCATTGACTTAAGAGCTGGACTCAATGATCCTTGTGAGTCATTTCCAACTTGGACTATTCTGTGGTTATTGCTCTTCAGTGATTTTAGTATGTACTTGGGTCTCAGGTGGTGCAGAAAGGAAAAGCTTAGAAAGCCAAAAAAAGAAGAACTTTTTACTGCTGTCATACTGCATTTATCTTTGGTACAGTTTTATATGTCCTCAGTTTCCTCATTTGCTGATCCTGTGTGCAAATAACTGGAAGACAGGGGTTGCCACCAGAATATCTACAGGGCCACTGGTATCTGAGGAGGTCAGGGCTACAAATGTCTTTTTAACAGTACACTTACCCATTTTGTGACATTTTTACTACCTAATATGGTATCAGAGCTCAGGCAACTGAAGCTTATTATATCAGCATAGCCAAACAGGATCAGCTTCATACATTTAAGGTAGCTTATTTTGGTTTGTGAGCAAATTAGGCTTTATGAGTTGTTTACTTCTCCCTGATAACTTAGAATTGTTAAAATTTATTCATATATGATTGTAATAAGCAAATATATATGGTATATACCTATATTTATGGCACAGTAACATATCTAGAGAGCATATCTGCAGTAAAAGCTTTGGTGTTTTTTATTCTGCCTTACCAGGTGGCTGTCTATATGGACTTTCTTCATTTGAATAGAAATAATTTTATCTTAAGAAGATACTGAAATTTTCAGTGGAACTGGTGGAACTGTAAATAAACTGTATGATAGATATCACATGCTATCACAGATAAAAACTGTGAGGAAAACCTCTTGTTAAATAAGTGCCAATAAACAGTACAACAGAATAATACATTCAAATTTTATACCAATCAGTATTAACACAGAAGTGAATCTTGGTGGGGGAAAGCTTGATTGGATTGGCAAGGTAGTGGGAAAAAGCTAGTACCTTTATCTTCTTACTGTGGTTTTGGTCAAGAACACCTACACTGTATTACAACATGCTATTTCCATTCTTAAACAATGTAGATTTTGCTTAAGTGATGTAACTGCCTGGTTAAAATATAGACCTTCAGACTGGGATCAGGTGTGCATCAAATTAACTGAGCCAGTGATACAGGTTTTTAGATAATTACAAAAGTGGCTAAGCTTGTTCTGTTTCTGCTGATAAACACAGCCATAGCAGTTCGTTAGATGTTTATACAGGAAAAAAAAAAGGAAAACATTCGTTTCTGCCATTATTTTACATTAAATGGTCCTCCTAATATGTTTTCTAACATTAATTAATAACAAACTCTTAGAATCCAAGTACCAGCTAGGCACCTGGCCCATACCATCAATTTGAAGTGTTCTGACTTCACCTGGACAACTTGACTGCTGCAGAAAACATCTCCTTGTAGCCTAAATAGGCCCTTTCAACTCCCTCCTCATTTCTCCCAGGGAAAGAGAAGATTAATTCCTAACAGAAAATTACTTAATTGAAACAACTTGATGAAGTCTTTTCACTATACAATCTGTGTAGTTATGGAGGTGTTGTTTTATATCAAAGCATTTATTATGCTCCTACTCCAGGATTTTAAAGCAAGTGAATTCTGTGGCCTCAGATGGAGTAGGTAGGCTGGTGCCTCTCTTGTCACTTCTACTGATGTGTTTCAGTTTTGGGGAAACTCCCTCTATTGTTCTACCTGTACACCATGCCTTGCTGTTGAAAGATGAGGTGAAAATACTTCTCCTATGCCATGAGAAAGGGAACAAATTTGTCTTAAACCAGAAATGAGCTCTTCTTATTTTTTTTCAAGTTGAGGTAATGGGGAGGGTGGTGCCAGCTTGCAAATTGCAGCTCCATGCTGCCATATTTTATTAAAAGAAGAAAATGAAATCTTATACCCTTCAGTTCCCAAGCAGTGTAATGCATTCCCTTTTCCTTCAGGTTCTAGGTGATGAAAAACAGGGTGGGAAAAATTTAATATAAGTGCTTCTGACTATAATTTAAATTGGAAGATTGGAAAACTGTTAGTTTCAATCTTATTTTAATTTTGTTTTGGTTTGTTTTTGTTATGGTAATGTTTGTTGTCTTTGATAATTAAAACAGCTTAAAGGTTTATGAGTATGTTATTAGAATCCCTTTTTTCTGATGGGGCAAGGCACTTCATCAGTAGTGTGGTTTAATATACATTTATTACGTTTTCTCATTTCCCAAGATTTAAACAAGGTTAGTATAAGCATTTATTATCCATGGTTGTGCTATTTGTGTATAAAACAAGGATTGGGAAAAAACACAGTAAAATAAAATCTCTTTAACATTCATATGGAAGAGAAAATTACTTTCCTAAAATATGTTTTTAATTTGAAACATATTGACTTATCTGTAGTAGTGAATTGAACTGATTGTTTCTCGTTACCATGGACGTTGAGATTTGAAATCTGGATCTCAGCCGCTCACCTCATTTTTATTCATGGATTTTAAGAGGAAAATAAGGTTTCCTGGCTTTTAAAATCCCAGTTGGTTTTTCAGCTTTGAATGAAGTAGTTGAAACTTGGAATGAAGCAAAAACACACAATGCACCTGTGGAATAGTCTATTTCTGTCAAAAGCTGGTTATAGCATTTCAGCTTATTCTAGCTCCAGTTCCTTTGTCTTTGGCTTCTGTTTCTTCAGAGATCCATTTTTTCTTGAACTCTTAAGTGCTACAGAATATTTTTGTAGCTTAAATTAATTGTTTTTACTAGGTTACTGCTTTGCACAGAATAAAATATTTTAATATTTAAATAGAAATAGGGTGTTTGAAAACAAAACGTTTTTAAATAAAGATCTGAAAAGCAGCTGTTAAAAAAAAAAAAACAAACTACCCTGCCCAGACCCCTCAGAGATCTGAGAAAGAATCATTTTGTAGAAAATAAATTTAATAGATTAGAATGGTAGAATAGATAGAATGATAGATTTTTTTTTCTGCTTCAGTAAACATAGTTCTGCTCATCACTTTGAAAGTAGACAGATGCGGAGCAGAATATAGCTTTATTCTGTCAAAGTGCCATTCATACAAGAGAATTGTTTTGTATGAAAGATAAAATAGATTGTGACTGACTCCTGCCATGGCAAACTTTCACTTTAAAGCACTGAGCACTAAATACACCATGTTTTTGCTCCAGATACATGTTTAAAATAGACATGTTTCAACAAGGAGTATGTGATCTTGGCCTTGTACACAAATAAACAAGCTTTGCCATATACTGCAGGTGGTACTGTTTCCCTGCCAAACATTTAGGGAGCTTACCATTGCAAGACAGGTCTTATTCCATATACCATGCAGAACTCTTACCTCTTATGGATGAGACACCGATTTTAGTGTTAGGCATCTGTACAGCCTGTTAGAACAGGACAGCAGGCTTCATTTTCTTCTGCAAAATAATTCCAGCTTCATATAATCTTTCTTTCTTCCTTCACAGTATATTCATGAAAGTATTTTTCTCCTTTGATCCAGAGTATAGAAAACTCTTTCAAGATCTACATTGCTAGGTAGGTCTTTGTATGTTTATGACTTCTATCACATAAGTTTTCTTTTAATCTCTCTGCTTACATAGAGGCAAGCTGGAAAATTGAGTATTTCTAGAATACTGTCTGACAATCATGGCAATGTCATATTTTCCAACAAGAATACCGGATCTATGTCATGTGTGATTTAACCAGCAGTTTCTGCATGAAGAACAGTGTTCACTTTGTTTATTGGAAGATTACTGAAAATCCCATAATTTATCGCTAGTCCATCAGAAACAAGCTTTGGCCGATTTAGTGCCTCATTTGGAATTGAAATATACATATTTTTTCTTAAATTATGATTGTTCTGTTTCTAGCTTTCTTACATTCTAGCTTTGTGCAAAACACAAATAGCTTTAGTATATAGCTTTTGTAAAATGATAAACTGTGTTAATGAAAGAAGATGCTTTGAGGCATGCTGCTATGGGTTTAAAATATACTGTTTACTTATTATAAAGTTGTTTTTCAAAAGAAAATAACTGGAGTGCAAAGTTATTATAATGGATGATGAAGGTTTGTAGTCCTTTTTCACACATAAACTAGCATGTGTAGCTTTAGAGATCTGGGCTTGTTGATATAAAAAGAGTAAATGCCTGTTTCTTATATCAGTCACAACTCTTTCCTCTGTGTTAAGTGGTGAGTATAGGCTGCTATGGATTAAAGCCATTTAAAGTTTCTGCTTCCTTAAAATCCTTTTGTCTTCCTTGCTCTCTGCTTGCACTTTGGTTACATGGTGTAAGCAAGACAACTAACAATTGTGTCTACCTGGCTGTTTTATCCAAAACAATGTTTTCAGTCTTTTTAACAGCAGAAGCTCCATTATTCTGATTCTGAACCAACTGTCTTGTGTAGATCTCATGAACTTGTAGATTATAGCTAAAACCCTGCTCAAAACTGAGGCAGATATATAAACAAGCATTTTGACTAGAGTGTAATTTCTTCTCTGTGGAGGTTACATTTCCTTATGACAAAAGCTGAGAGATCAGATAAAAGCCATATGTGGTTTCCCCATTCCCTGATTCTGGTTCTGTTACTGCCAGTCTGTTTTCAGAAAGAGTGGCTGGGAAAGCTTTGAGTTGGCTTATGTTTCCTCACTTGTGCTACCAGGAGGTTGAATGACTTTATAGAATTAGCAAGCTGTTCTTTCAGAAAGAGGAGTTAATGACATGACTCAGTCTGGCACTTAATGGCACTTTACAGCTGCAACAAATGAGTTTCAGTTAGTAGCTTTTCACAGATATTAAGAAATTGAAAAGCTCCAGGAAGAGGATTAGCCATTCAACCTTTAATTGTTTTTGTAGTTAAAAAGTATTTTACCTGAACATCTCTCATTCTCATCTATAAATTAGGCTATTAGTGTATTCTTCTAGAAACCATCTCAGTGTTAGCATTCATGCAGATTCAATCTTTTCAGCCTGCGCTTAAAAATAAAACAATACACACTTCAAATTATGAATGTCGTTGTGCAAAGAAGTTGTCCACTTGATGTTGTATGTCTTATCCATGAAGAACTTTCTATTTTTGACTCCAGATTATATTTCAAATGCCACAGTTTATTTTTCCCTTTAACCCTTGGTTTCATATATTTTCTAAAATACTTTCCAAGACTTGGGTTACTTTTAGCTTTCACGGCTCTGGTATATGAGAAATGGAGGCTCAGGTGGTATGGTTAGAGGAACTTATGTTATACTAGGCATGTGAATAGGTGTTCTGCTTAGAAGTCTGTTTATCAGCTGGCTTCTTGTTTTTCCCTGATGGAACTTTTTTTCTCCTCTTCCCATATATCATTACATCTAACCTGTTCTTCTTGAGTCTTGCAGTCCCTCCATCCTGCCTGTCTTTTAATCCATCTCCATATGGACTTCCTCCCCTTTGCTCTGTTTGGTTTGCCTGAGTGAAATTGCAGTACATGCTGCTGGACAAGGAGCGTGGCTGCTCAGCCAGATGTGGACTGTACAGCTGGCATATATGTTCTTCCTCACTCAGCAACCAAGCTCCATTGTCCCATCAGATTTACCTGCTTTGTGATCCTTTGGCTAAAGGATTCTGCCTCTCAGTGGGGAAGGGCAGGGTTTTAACTTTGCCCACACATGTTGTAGGTTTGATATATGTCTGTTCACTCAATGAAGAAGCAAGTGAATAAACAAGATGCCTTTAAATACTGCAGATGATTTCTGGTATAGTTGGCATCTGGTTTTACTGTCTTTGCCAGTATTAAATGTTTTGACAGGGAAGCTGAGGCAGTACGCATCTGCCATCCCACCAAACTCAAAACCCAAACATCTCTGAAAAATACACTGTGCTTTGTGCCTTTCAGAGCCATTGTTCCAGAGAGAGCACATTGGAAAAGAGTATTTTGCAGCAATCAGAACTATTGACAGTGTCAGCCTCTGCAGCAAAAATGCATGCAGTACTACCCAGGGCTGGGGAACATCTACTCCCAATGCAAAACTTCACAGTTGTACTTTCTTCCTCTTCTTTCTGGCCCAAAGATCAGCTAAGCCACAGATGCCATCTCTGTCTTGGTTTGGTTATGCAGGTCCCCGTCCCCATCTCCCCTCCTCTCCCCCCTTCTCCACACCTACTTTCCTACGCTTCCGCAGAAAAGACGTATTGTCCCAGGGGCAGGTTCTGTGTTTGTGTGAGTTAAGAGTGCGAGTCTGATGTCTTGGCTCATTAAAGGAAGTGGAAATCCCATCTCACCAAGGTCATAAACACTCACCTTTGTGCGAGGTACATGGTCACTACCAGTATTTTATCATGAAACCCTTAACTTCTTGTTAAGTGCATGTAAGGACTGAAATGTGGAATCAAGAATGCTGTGTTACTAATTTTTTGAGCAAGTTTTCAGAAAATTACTCAAATTTCTACATTGTTGAATATCTCTTTAAATGTGCATGCTTAAAAGATGCTAGAGGAGTGGGACTGCAGAGAAAGAACTCTGAATTAATATTTACTGTGTGCATATTTATGCACATGCAGGTTATTCCTACGTATGCTAATGCTCTCTTTGCAAAGTAATACTGACTATCTCTCATTCACACATAGTTCAGGTTTCCAATTGCCTACAAATAATGATCAATTCTCTTGACGCTGTCAGTTTTGAAAGGAAACATACATTGAAAATGTTGGAGATAAGAGACGTAAGAGTTTCTACTTCTGTGGACTCTTGAATCATCAAGATCAAAAGGCTCCCTATTTGAAAAGGTTCACCCATTTCTATTTTGAAGGTCTGCAGAGCACCAGTCTCGGTTTTAAGTTCAGTTAGGAGATTGTTTAGTATGTAGGTAATAACTCTTCCATAACACATCTCCAGAGCTGTTTATACATGAGCAAAGTTACACATTTCTAAAAATGAAAGGAGACTTGAAAATGTAGCAGTGTCTGTTTACAGATTTAAAAATGTTAAATCCTAGCAGTCAAAAAGCATGACTAGTAGATGTGAGAAGTACATTCTTTGCTTGTAAAAACTATTGCAAAAGATTTTATGGAAAAATATTTTACTCTTACGATTGCACAATTTTAGTTCTACTTTCTTCGTCGAGGAATCTTGATTTCCTTCAGACACATAAAATGCACAGCCCATCTCTGCACAAATGCACAATTCCTAAAACAACCCAGTTACTGTTTAAACAGCTAGTATAAATAATGAACCACTCCATTACCAAGAATATAAATAAATGTAGACAAGTAAGGGTTCTCTAGAGCTGAAAGTTTAGGTTATGCAAAAACTTCGACAGCTGTAATTTGTAGGTCCTTGTAGACTGAAGGGTGTGAGTGATGTAAACTCTAGAAATCTGACATTTAATGTATGTCTATTTTGTCTTTTTGCCAGAAGGCAGGACTTGACTGTTATGTTTCTTTTGCTGTGTACAAATTTTGAATAGGGCAACATCTGGCAGAAGAAATTCCACAATATTTGCGAAGCCTTAAGCTTTGCAGTAGTGTAAACAGAGCCCAATATTCTACTGCTTGAGGAGTAACAAGTCAAAATTTTAGAGAAGCCTGGTCATAAACATCTTTTCCTTGGATAAAATAAGAGAGGACAAATATTATTTGAAATTTATTTCTTTACATGTTAATATTTAAAATTAATTCTAAAAACTAGTTGAGTCAGACATATGCATCTAATTAAATCATAATATAACAGGTTTCTTATGCATTGAAAATTGAGGGATGTAAGACCTTTGGATCTGAGTCTTTAAGACCCTATATTGGAGGAGATAAAGGAGGCAGGTCAGTTCTATCCTCTACCCTAAAATAATCACATGCATACCTGTTGCCCAAGGGAAGCATAGTGGAAAATGGCTTAACCACACCTTAGAATTTTGTTGATTATAGTGAGAACAAAACTTTCTATGTCAGTAAATATAAATATTTTTCACTATGGTTAATGCAACTCCTTTGGCTTAAATTGGTGAAGTGAAAGCATGAGGAAAATCAAGAACTTTCCTTGGGTGGAAGGAAAAAGGGAGAAAGAGGGGGAGGAAAGTGGGAAAGGGAGAGAGGGTTGACTGACCATGAGCCTACCAAGGTGAAATGTATCCTTACCCCTGGGAATTTTGTAAATACACAGAGAATGGTCCATTTTTTATGGCTCTTTTCCAGAATATTTACAGAAACACAGATGTCTATAGAAAGAATTATAGAATCATTAAACTTGGAAAAGACTTTCAAAATCAAGTCTAACCCATGACTGAACACCACCTTGTCAAGTACACCATGGCACTGAGTGCCATGTCCAGTCAATCATAAACTACCAAGGTGCTGTGCTATGTTACTGAGAGAAGGTACAGAATGAAAGCAGGCTGGTGACAGGTGGTCACAAAGCTGATTTTCTCTTACAGTGGGAGGGGCTTCTGGTTCCCCAGTACTTGTCTTGTGTCCTGTGGTCTCAAGATTTCTGGGAAGAAAGGTTGCTAGTGAAAACTGGGGAAAAAAAAATTGTTGAGTTACTAAGCCTTCTCTTCCTCCATTGTTATCAGTTTGTCAGCCTTGCTTATCAGGTTTAGGGAGGGGCAGGGCTTTCTCTGACCTTCTTTTTCTGGCTCACAGGCTTGTAGACACCACTCTTTTTATACTTTGCATACCTTGCCAAGTTCAGCTCCAGCTTTGCCTTGGTCATCCTGACTCCATCTTTATGCAACTGGACTGCATCCCTATACTCTTCCCCAGATCTCTGCCCATGCTTCCATTGCCAGTGCATTTACTTCCTGTCCTTTAGTTTGACCAGCAGTTGCTCCCCTACTCAGCCATGCCGGTCTCTTGCCTTCCTGACTTGATTTCCTACATCTAGGAATCGAGAGGTCTTGCACTATATGGAGGATACTCTTAAAAGATCTGTCAGTCAGCTCTCTTCTGCTCCCTTGTTCCTAAGGGCAGTTCCCCAGGGGTCCTATTGATTATCTCCTTGAAAAAATGGAAGTTTGCTTTCTTTAAGTTCAGGGTCCTATCTTTATTTTTTGTCTGACCTTTGCCATATCTCTCAGGTCTGCAAACTCCACCACTGCAAGATCACTGCAGCCCAGGCTGCCTTCAGTCTTGATGTCCCCAGTTAGCTTGGCCATGCTGGTGACTAGTGGGTCCAGTATCTCACCCCCTGTGATAGGGCTTTCTATTACCTGGCTCCAGAAGTTATCTAGGAGGCTCCCGGATTGCCTAAAGCTTGCTTTGCTGCTTTCCCAGTGAATGTCAAAGTGATTGAAGTCTCCTTGCAAGACAAGAGTTTTGAGCATAATGCTTCCCATAACGTGAACAAGAAGGCATCAGCCACAAAATGCCCTGGATCACACAGCCTGTAGTAGACACTGTCCACAAGTTTCCTTTTATTGCCTCAGACTTTGATGCTTACCTTCAGGCTTCCTGCCTGCTCATGGCTGTTCTTCTGAGGTGTCTCTTCACATTCAATCCATTGAGACATTGAGAGCAAGCCTCCAGCCGTCCTTCCTCACCTGTCCCTTCTGAACAGCCTGTAGCCATTGATAGCTGCACTCAGGAGCCACGCATGGCATTCGTCCCACCAGGTTGCAGTGATGGCAAATAGGTGATAGCTTTTGAGCATCACAGTGGCTTCTAACTCATCCTGTTTGCTGCTCAGGCTTCATGCATTGGTGTAGAGACACTTCAGCAGGGCAGTTGGCCGTGTCAGCTTGGTAAAGAAACACCCCTTTAATATTTTGGAGATATTCCACTGATGTCAAAAGCTGCATCATTTTGGTGGTGACACCACTCACAGAGTCATGTATTAATGGACCAGGACCATCTGTCTCTTCAGTGTTGTTTGTTTCTCCCAATGCTGGAACACAAAGTCTTCACCGTACTTTATTATTCTGTGTTAAGCATTACTGCACCTAAGCATTTACTTTTGAAAGTTTAGTCATTGCAGTGTGGGAAAGCTAAAGGTATTTCAATCATACTTGAATTCTGTAATGATTTTGCTGAATATACCTCATTAGATGCACTTGCAGTGAACTGACATAACTGGACCGTATGATGATCTGACTGATACAATGATTGTAGCTGATATGCTAGCACTTTGAGGTTAGTGTTGAGTGCTGTATTCATTATTTGGAAAGCAAAGTGTGTATGAAACTGTTTGGTTATTGGTTTGCTTGTTGCTATTCAACTGAAGTTCTACTAATAACATTCTTAAAAATCTCTTTTAAAAAATAAATTAAAAGTCATTAGAATGCAATAAATCAGAATGTGCTATAGCCTTTTTTACTAACTAAAGCAGCAAGGGGCTGTTGATCATGTCAAATTTCTCCATGAATTTTAAGTCCACTATGGATTACCATTTTATGACTTGGGCCAATAAGGTCACTTAAAATCTGCTTAAAAGCCTTGTTACAGTAACATAATACTGTATGTATTCTACTTCTTTTGTATATGAAGTAATTTTACAAACTCCTGCCAAGCCAAATGCTTGAAAGTTTGTGGTAGCCTTTGTCTCATGGTAATTGGTGGGTGGGAAAGTGGATTATGGTAAATTAATTCAGTCCTTCTGTGACTACCAAAAGTTGAGTGGCAGTGCTGTGGCCAGGATATGCGTTCTTCAAAGCTGAATTTTACAGCCTGTGAATGTCCTTCTTCATAATTGTAACTTAATCTTACTTTTGCCATTTTGTTGACCTTTTCCAGGAAATCCAGAAAAGTGTTTCATGCCAATTAAGGACTTCATCTGTTATTGTTCCTTTCTCAAACTCCTGTTAGCTGTTGTAAGCATGCAAGAATTGTAATGCCAGATACTCAATTCTGACTTATTTTCCGATTTCTGCACAAGGTGTGAAATTTAGATTCTTTCACAGGTTTTTCAGGGAAGGCTGGAGTTTTCTTGTGTACTTCTTTCCATGAAGAAGAGATTAACAGAAGGAAGAAACATATATATGTCATGCATTCTATTTTGTTTCTTCTATATGCAAGATTTTTTTTTCATTCATTATATTTAGGTTGCCATGTTAATTTTAAATGTTCAAGTTTACCACTGTGTTAGAGAGGCAAATATAAGGAGAAATGGAGTTCATTTACCTTGTGTTATAAATAAGATTTCCTTCAGTCTGACTAGCATTTAGTATTATTGAAAATAGTTATGTTTATAAATATATAGAGAGTTTTTTATTAATAACTTAATTCACCGTACATTTTCCCAGTAATAATTGGGAATTAATAATAACAATAACAATAACAATAACAATAATAATATTTCCCCCCAATAATATATTTTCCTTGAATCAATATACAACATGAAAATAAATATTCTTAGAATAAGTTTTAGCTATTGCTTTCATTATCCTGCAAGGAATCTTAATAGGCTTTTCTAATTATATTTTTCTTCTGAATAGTGACATTAACAAAATGTCTCTGCTGTATTGCATAATCAAGAGATACCTACAGACAGCCAAGTAACTGAGCAGAATACTTAATAACCAATTATCTCTACAGGGCTTACTTTATCAAATGAGAGAGGTTAGATATTTCAGATTAATATATACAAAGCAGAATACAGAGACAGAGCAGAGCAAAACAGACTAGCCAAGAATGACAAGGTCGAGGGTAATATATCAATCGTTTGGCTTTCTGTGTCACAGTAGTTTTAAATATTTGAGAATCCATTCCAAGAGTAATACAGCGTTCTTTGTTTTGTTTTAGATCTTTGACCAGATCTTATCTACATTCATAGAGCTGGACTGTAAATCACCCAGTCTCTTTCAAGTTGGCTGCTTTGTAGAAAGTCTAAGAGGCAGTAGGTACTGGACATAGTAAAGGATCTGCAGGAGCTTTTTGCACTGTATTCCTAATTTCATATCAACCAACAGAAAGTGCAGCACATGCAAATAACCACTCCAGACTTTTCAAAGATGCTTTTCTTCAGTGCCGCAGCAGACACCTAATGGTTAGATTGTGGTTAGCATCTCACTTCCTGCTTTGAACAAAATTTCCTAAATGTTTTCCCAAAGCATGAGAACATGCATATATACCAGGAGAAATAACCTTCCATACAATTAGTTAACACAGTAACTGCTACCTAATGCAGGTACACCACCAAGATTTAAAATTTTATCTGTAGTTGAATTTTTTTGTAGGAAGATGTATATTCTCACAAATCACAGAGTGAGGAAGAGAAAGTAGATATTCACAAAAGAAAAAAAATGCTGTAAATAAAAAAACATTTTTAAGTGGTAAATGCTGAGAAATTAATGCCTGATAATACTAAGAAAGAAAAAGCTTTGTTTTCATTAAACTGATGGACATGTAATAAAGATTCCTTGACATAAGTAATACGATGGATCACTCTGACCACTTAAATAATGGCATCTCTGTGTCTGCTAGCAAAGATAGCTACTGGTTGCTAATTTTTATGGTAGTCTTTTGTCATGTGAAGTTTATTTACCACAAATGAAGCAGAGCCCTCCAGGCAACAATTAGATAACTATTTCCATTGCTGTGACCCTTTGCCAGGTTGAACTCAGGCGACCAGTCTTATTTCATATCAGGCAGTCTTATACATTTGATAGGAAACAACTCTTCACCTTGTATGAATTTTGACTTTTGTGGGCAGCAAAATGGTCAAGATGAATGATAAGAAATGCACTCTGCCTTCAAGTCATCTTGCCAGCCAGCTGTCTTGTGTCGCTGTGAGTTTCTCTCTTCCATCCTGCTTGACTGAGCATGCCACTGTTGCTCCTACACCTTGGCTCCTTCCAGTCTTGACTGAGTCCCTCAGTTCTCTGTGGTGAGCTCAAAATGCTGTCCTCTCCATCTGTGGCAGTTCCCTCTCTGAATCTGCTGCTGTGCCAAATACCACAGATCACAGCCTGCGCAGGAGGGCAGAACAAGCTGGTAATTATCTGACAGGCTCTGTACCAGCCAGACCTGGGAAATCCACAGAGCACAGAGAAAGTGGTTTTTCCTGCACGTGCTAGGAACGATGGAAATATTTGATTCTACTTTTTTTTTTAACCAGAGAAAACCCACTTAGTATTTTACAAAATATCCAGTAATGAGAATAAATAAGAGCATTTGTCATTAAGAAGTTGCCTGTTAAGCTTAGCAGTTTTCTGTCTTTACATTTTACAGTAAGTGCCGGATATGCAAATGTTACTTCCATTTACATCACACAAAATGGGACGCTTTCACTGAAGCTTCATTATAAACAAATTCTCAGATTCCTAGAAGTACCTAAAATCATGCCATTTCTTAATGTACTCTCCATTATAATTGTTGCTTTGATTATTGTGGAATCAGATATATTCTGCTTCTAGCAGCCTTTCCTTCTTACTAGAATTAACATTATGGCTCAGAAGTGTTACGAATTAAGACTATCATATTTGGCAGTTGCATGCAGTTGCTGTTGTCTTCTGTGTGCTTTGCACTTCAGGGATGGATCCAACCATTTTTCCAGTGGTAGCTGCTGCTGCTTCCACACAGCTTGTTCCACTCCCATCTATGATCATGTCTGCATGATCAGACGTGAGCTTTTTGCTGCATTTATTCAAAATAAGAGGCTATCATTTCAAGTGAGTGCATTTCTGAAAACATATCTGATTGAATCTCAGCTGTGGTTGTATGTGACTTTCTGACAAGTTTTGTTCAATATGTTGGTATGAATTCAAGGTCACGGCATTGGGTCGTGAGTTAACCTTGCAATGTAAAATTGCTTCTCACTTGCATGTCATGAAAACACGTGTTTTACAGCCACAGTATTTTTGATGACATAGAAGCAAGGCTGACCGTGTGATGAAAAAAAACTCATGTCAGTCCTGCTGTCAGAGTAACAAAAAGGTGGCAAACATTGGAGTTTGCAAATTAAGAGTTTATAGATGTAAGATTCGGAGCTCTTTGATGGAGAAGATAAAACTTTGAAAGTGCACTGCACTTATACCCAAGTATTCCGTTCAGAACATTAAAATGGCAGCATGGCAGCCAGAATGTTGCAGCTGAAACAGAATCCTAATACAGTGGTTAAATCTGATCTTGTGACCAGTTAAAGTTATTAAACTGGGTAATGAACATGATAGTGGGAGCTCAGGAAATTCCTTCCTGGTATAGGGAAATAGGTGAATTGGGTGGAAATTGCTATGTGCGTGCTTTGAGCTTGCTTGCTAATGGGTGCATGCCTGGGCTGTCTGCACTGCAGGGTTAATGAAGATGTTCCTTGCTTTGCTTTCAGGCAGGCACAGCAGAAGGGGGTTCTTGTGCATTCTTATGACCATGTTGGCTATTGTCAGTGGGACTCTCACCAAGTTTTCATTAAGTTCTTTCACTCACTGACAACAGTGTATATCCACATCTGGAAGCATTCTGAACACACTGTTTTTCACCTCAGGACTCTACTCTTGCTTTATTCTTTTCCTTGAGAAGAACATAAGCAAATAATGTGACATCTATTTTTGTCCAGAAGACTGTTGCTTAGCTCTATTAATTAAATAACAAGGAGGAACCATATCAAAGTCTACCTAGCATCTGAGCTTTTTTTCACTTCTGTGTAGAAGAAAAGGTAGTTTAAACAAAAGCAGGAAGAGAAATGGGAGTTTCTTTCAGAGCAGACAACTATTATGACTTCACTGTATGCATTCATAATCCAGTTGTAATCCAAGAAATCAAACAGATGCAGTAGGAAGAAGATACTTCCAATGTGGACTGGACAAAACCTGTCAACAGGTTTAGATATCTACTCTCAAATGAAGAGATATAAGTATTACTTAAACTTTACTAGTAGTGTTATTTAAGTAAATAACCCCATACTGGGAAATGTAGAAAAACCTGCTAAACAAAAGGATAACATATCTTAAAGCTTCTAATTAGAATAACTGTTTTGCATTTTTCAATGTCTAAAGTATAGATTAGGTGTTAGTTTCTTTTACAGCCTGGCACACTTCTTATCTTTTTCCTCCTTTTTCTAGTCACAGAGGCAAATGCACATGCATTACTGTGTGCACACATTCACATGCATGTGAATAATGTTTAGCCACAACAATATTTGATCTGGTCAGAAGTGCTGGGAGTGCTCACATGTGACCTGCCTGGCCACACCAACTGCACATCAGCTTTCTCTCTCCATACTTATTCTATGGCCATCAGAGCTATACTGTTTACTGGGGAGAGGAGTTAAGATTTTCTGTGTGTACAGACCATAGCTAATTACTCATTATGAAGAGAACTTCCAGTGGAAAATACTGAATTTTAAACTCTTGATCTAAAAACAAAAATACTTTCTGAGAAAAAGAAGTTTGCCCTCTCTAACATTTTAATCTGGTATAATTAACTTTTTTTTTGCTGGTCATGATCCAAACCAGTAGTAAGAAGTAACCTTTACTTGTGATCAGCTCTTTGAATACAGTATTTGATGTTAATTCTAGCAGTGTAATTTTGTAAAATTCCATTCTGCTGTGACGCAGGGCAGACAAATCCCAAGTAATTAGGTAAAGCTTCAGATAGCCAGTATAGTATTCTGTCTATATGGGTCTTTAAAAAATAATTGATGCTTTGTGATAGGAAAGACCATGGGCATCTATTTGTGATAATTGGTGGTAGAAGAGAGCATGACCATCAATTTAATGATTTTATTGAAGGATGAAAAATGCCCTATGATTGACTCACTTGCCAGCCTTGGTTTCTTAAAGTATTGATAAGCCAGATGTCATGCTTAGGTGACAAGGTTTCTCAAATTAGTCGTGTCAGCTCCTACTGTTTGAGAATTAATTATTCTTTGATTTTCACTGTATTCTTTTGGTCAGGGAGATGTTTATAATACTTACCATAAATAATACAAAAAGTGCTCTGATTAATATGAACAGGCTATTTACTCTCACTGTTTTCCAGAGAGGAGAGTGGCTAGCTGTAACCTCCCTACCATCAAAGACTGGTGATGCAATTCCTGCTTTTGAGGTGCAATTACAGAATTGGAACTAAACAACCTGTAGGAAGGTTTTTTTTGCACTTAGGACAGTTCCTCTGCTGTTGTCGACCCAGTCAGAATAATTATTAGAATAGTTGGTGAGTTCTACTATATTCTGTTATACTCGATTGTGATCCCTGCTATTTTTATTTTGCCTCTTAGGCTGAGGGAGATTATTATTGTTGCTTTGTTTCAAATATAGGAAAGAATGTAAGAGGGTGCTTAGAAATCAGCCCATTTTCAAGTGTTTTTCTGACTTGGGTTGTTTTTCTGAACTGAAGTGTTAAATATTTCAGCCTAAGGCTGCAGACAGGACTGGCATTTTTGGATTCTACTCCTTTTTTTTTTTTTTTTTCTTTCAGAAAAAAAGAGCACTGTGAAAATCATTGTTTATCCCAGTTGATGGAGTGTTATACTCATAAATCATGATTATTTTCAACCTTTTGGTTGAGATTATTTTGTTTTCACAGCCCAAAGCAGTAAAATAATCAATCATGAAATAATGCCATGGATAATTATCATGTTGCTTGGTGTTCTTTGAGCTACTGCAGGTGTGTTCAGAGCCTCTACTGGTTGTGTTTAAACTGTGACTTTACAACTGAGGTGGTGAAGAGCTTTGGAATGTATCCACAATTGCTTTACTTTTTTTTTCCAAAGTATAATACACTAGCAACAAATACCACTCATAATGAAATCCATAATTACTTTGGTTGGTTTTTTTTTTTTTGGTTTTTTTTTTTTTTTTTTTTTTTTTTTATGATTCAAAGCTCTTATATGCTCCCTGGTATATTGTCTCTGAGTGTTTAGCATACAATTGTACAGAAAAGCTATGTTTGTGATAGCTAGTAGACTTAGTTACATTTCTACTAAATTAGAAATTACATTGAAATCCATTTGTGGTTTAAAAAACTTCAGGTGTTTTTCACTGTAAAGAACATGGAGTTAATTCTTACTTATTAAGCTCTCAGAACAGATTTATTATTTTAATTTGTTTCCAAATAGTGCTTTATGTTTTGCTTTTCTTGTAAAACTAGGGTTCTGGGAGACTGTGGAGTTTCTCTGACACAGATTTGTCTGAAATTATGTGGTCAGTTGTAGCGATATAAATCACAACAGTCTCCAAAAAAAACTATCTTCCTTCTTTTCTCTGTCTTAGTTTCTTGCTTCAGTGCTTCTCCCTTCTTTGTGCTGACTAAAACACTCATGCAGCTGCGCTGGGAACCACATCAGGGAGCTAACCTTTTCCCCTCTCAGCCTCTGGGCAACTGAGGTACAAAAGATTAAGGGATATTTACTGCAGATAGGAGATTCAGGTGCCCACATGCTTTTGAAAAACATGGCAGACATCTGTCTGCATCTTTTGGCATCAAATTTTTTTCTAATCTGGCCTAAGGTGACTTGGCCAGGACTTTGCAGGAAGCGCTAAGAATTGAAAATAGGATTTGGGTATTCCTTGTAGGCTGTATTCTGTTAAATGTTCTCCACTTTACATTGTAAAATAAAAGGACCTAGAATTTATTGTAACTTTATCGGACTGTTTTGGCTGTGAATTAATAGGATAATTTGTAATCCAGAGTTTAACATCTTCAAAATTTAGCTGCACATTGAAAATGTTGACTTGAAATGAATATCTTCTTTTCCATGGGTTCTGTCTTCTCACTGTAATGTTTTGACAGCTGTTAATGAGGCTGCTTCTGTGACTGGAATCAGAACAAATCTTTATCTCTGGTTTGTCTCACTAGCATTCCTGAGCTCTCATTTTAAGCTGCAGGAGGAAGAATCTAAGTTATTTAATTGCTAAGGTCTGTGATGAAAGTTGTGCAAAGAAAGGATAAAGATTGACAGTGCAGTTGAAAATGCAGCTGTGTGGTTAATGTAAAATATGCTTTAACAGTATGAGGTGTTGAAATAAATCAAGGTATTCATTGAAATGTGCATTTGAATCCCAGTTAATAATATTTTAAATGACTTATCTGATTTCTTTCTTCTCACACTGACTTCATCATACTTGCTGAGGCGCCTGGCTGATGATTAAGAAGATAAACTGCATCTTCAGTATAATTTTTTCTGTTTTGAGAGTTCGTTGTACCTCTGTGCGAAAATCAAGAATCAGTCCTTTTCTATAGTTCCATGCTGATAACCACCTGATCTTTTTTACTGTGTTTTAGAGTGGTTTGATGGTAGGTTAAGGATTACCTAATTAAATGAAGAAGTTCCTGCAGGAACATTGTGAAATTTATAAGGTGTTTTTTTCATCATGCACTTAACAAGAGTTCTGAAACAGACTACTAGTTTGTCTTGGATCAATCTGTGAACAAACATTCACGGCAACAGAGATTAATGTAATATGCAGATTCCTTCTTTATGCAATTATGTTACAAAATACACGATTTTGAATCTCTCTCAAACATGTGTTTGAGAAACAAGTTTTCACTGTGCAGAATGAAAGTGATTTAATGCCTATGGGTTTTTAAAATTTTATTTAAAATTGATGTATTTTCCATCCAAATAATGATATTCTTTTTATTGCTACAGATCATAAACCTTGTGTCTGCCTTTGTTCTGTGGTGTAGTTCCCACACTTGGCAATAGAATGTTTTTCCTCATACTTACTCAAATGAAAACATTTCGATATAGCTACTAGGTAAAATAGAAAAAAACTTATAGAGGGGAAAATTCATGCTAATGAAACAAGATGTTTTCTTTAACAAGGAATGCTTATGAATTGTGGGAATGTATTCTGTATTAGTCAACCCTGGCTTTTTAAAAAGGTTTCTTGTCTGTGTTATATACCAGCTTTCTGAAGGTTCTGTGACTTTTAGTCTGCTGTTGCTTTTACTTGAAATATACTTTTTAAATCTTATTTTGATATTATAACAGAGCAGGCTTAGAAGAACTTACTCCCTTTCTAATGGTCTCATGGTGAGAACTTTTTATTACTATGAATTTAGCTGAAATTAATTTGGAAGAGTTTGGATGGCCAAAGCACACATTTAATTAGTTAAAATGCTAACCCATGAATAGTATGCTTTGCGAGCTGATAACCAGCTAAGAAGTGACTGTTTTGCAGACTTCACCATTGTCTCAGTAGAGCAACTGCAAGAGAAAGTGAAGGTTATTACCCCCACCTTCAGCTATTTTTATGTGAAACTGCAGCAGTTAAGAAACATGTGCTGTGAAGGTTCTAATCTGCCATCACTATGAAAGGGTTGCACTGATTTCATGCTACAAACTGCATCTTTTGTAGCCTATTCACCACCCTTTACAGGTCTGCCAAGCCCACTCTGCAATTGGTTGCCAGGGGCTGCAGATGTTGGAAAAGAGAAATTTCAATGAAAGACCCTGATTCAGCAACCCAAGCAGCCTGCCTCCCCCAGCCAAAGTAATCAGATTGGCAGCTGAATCAAAGGGTACAGTGGGCCCTTTGTTTGGGAGCTCCAGAGGCTAGTAATTGACAGAAGGTCAACAAAGTTTTATGAAGAAAAGGACAGAATATTAGAGGGTATTAGGCTGAAGAGAGAGATTTTGGGAGTTTTGTGTTATTGGAAGAAAGTTAGAACTCAAGTTAAAGGTTACAGCGGTAGGAAGCAAAGGTTGCATATTGATGTTTAAATCTGAATATAGTTTCAGCTACAGAAACAGGATTATTGATGAATGGAAGAAATGTCAGAACAAGAATCTGCAGTGTCGCTAATTGTAGGGCTGTGCAATTTTTAGTGTTGAGGGACTTATTTGTAAGCTTTGGGATTTAAAATACAGTGGTAGAGGGAAGGTTCATTCATAGAATCATAAGACTAGAAAAGATCTTAAGAAGTCCTGTTTCATCCTGTTTGCATCTGTTACCTGTGCAGTATCATGTGAATTAGGCAGTTGCCAAAACTGCCGCACTGGAAAATATCATCTACTGAGACCTTTGTATTTGAAGAATACTTGTTCTCAGTCCATAGCTAATCTTCTTCAGACCAAGCAGGCTTAGTAATCATTATGTTTTTGATTTTCTTAGTCACGTTTTGTAGACTATCTTCATGGTGCTAGTCATTGTATTTTACTTCTACTCTCATCTATCTTGAAATAGAGCACAGAAAATTGGAGAAAGTAGTCTAGGGCCTTACTAGGTTTGAGTAAATAGGGAAGATTACTTCTTTTTATGTGTGAAGTCTGCCTTGTTTGCAGTACCTTGCAATTGTTGACTTACGTGTGGTTCTAATCAGTGTCAGCCAAGTCAATGTTGGCTTCTATTTTAGCTATTACTCATCTCTATGCTTTATCGGAAATGCTTAAAAATAACTTCTTTGTTCCATTATTTTTCCAGGAATTAAAGTTAAGCTGATAGCTCTATAATTCTGTGACACACATTTTTTTACCCTTTTTAATAAATAATAGGAAATGTTTGTGAGATTTCTCATATTTTCAGATCTCATCTGTGCTGTGCAAATAATGAAAGACAGTTAATAACATTGCATGGTATTGCATCAGCCAGCCCTTAACTGCTCTAAATCAATCAGGCCCACTCTGTTTGAAAATACCTGCGTACTGTTTTTCTCTTTCTGTGTGAGACTGAGGGCTTGTTTTGTTCCTGGTATCAATTATGGTAACCCTCTCCTTGTGACCGGCTTTTTGATGAAGATTAATGTGTTGTTTTGATGTCTGCTTATGGCCATGAGCATTTTGGAATCTGTTTATTGCACTTACCTCTCAAGTAATGAATGATCTGCAAAGTCATAACCATTTCAGAGGAAAAAAATCAGCTATTTTATGATGAGTGGTGTGTGCCCTGTGAGTTGATACTGTGATCAGCCAGGCAACATAGTTTTCAAAAGTGTAAAAGAGCCTTCCTGCCCCAATAACACTGGATATTTATTTGCTTCTGTATTTTTGTCAGTCACTGGTGCCTAAAACAGAGCAGTGGACCTACCTGTGTTGAATCTTGTCAGTAAGAAAGTAGTCCTCATATTTTCAGAAGTGAAATTAAAAAATAAGTGATAATTATTTCTATACAAGTAGGAAAAAAAATTTCTGTATCACCTGTTTCCTTGCTACAGTTCACTATGTGTAAATCAAAGGAACTGAATGCATTTTTTACATCAAAAATACAGATTATGATATTATTTTAAATATGGGTTTTCTTTTGGAGTGGGATTTTCCATAAGTTGAAATTACTTGCTTTACTGCCTTAAAAAGTTAAGAAATCATTTTTGTCTGGGTGAGCAGTTTAGAAGAGTTGCTGTTTACAGCATCTGCATTCTACTTCATTGTGTGTTCCCTGACAAGAGGATTAATAAGGTATTCCTTAGTATCTGGCAAGTGGCACATCTGGCCATTGGCATTCAGGCTAAGTTCTGGTTCTGTTGAAGTCTTGTCTGGTCATGCAATGTGGAAGGAAAACAGAGCACTCATGATCTCTTCTACCTCCCGCTCCCACTGCAAACATAAATTAAAGAAGTGCATCTTCCGAAATAAACTGTGATACACTTAATGTCTGTGGAGAGGACATATGCTAGTGAAAAATGTGAGAATAACCATGCAGGAGCAGATGAGAGATCTGTGCGGTGCCATGTCTTGGCTCTGATGGCAGCAAAAAAGGAAATGTTGAAGTAAAAGTGTAAGAAGAGATCTAAGTACATAGTACTGTGCTGGGTATTTACCCAGCCTCCAGCCATTCTTAACTCAGGGACTTCCATATGCCCATATAGGATTTCTGAGGTCTCACTGAACTTGTCCAGTCTCACCTGTAGGTCATCTGAACTCTGCACTCAGGCTAATGACATGTCCTCTGAGACAACTTTACCTTGTTTTATCTTTGTTTTGAAGTTGATGCTATTTTTTCTAGCACTGCCATTTTTACCAAGAGTGTCCATCCACTCTGTAGACTCTCATGACTCCGTAGAACTTTACAGTCATTGAACTCAACCATCTCCTTCTCAGAGTGACAAATCCTAGTAGCAGTACAAAAACTGGTTTATGAGTAAATATTCTCACTTCTCTGAAACGCTTCCAACTCTTCTGTACCCTTTTTGAAGTAAGAGAGCCTCAACACCACAGAATGAGAACATACTTAATGCCAGAGTGAGTTGGTAAGATCACATGTAAGGTTCAATTATTGAGCATTTATTTTCTTACCAGTTTTTAGTAACAACTGTGTAGTGGATTCTGCGGTTGTTTCAGTTTTGTGTTTTGCAAGTCTTCCTCTTAGTGTTGTATGACAATGCTGCATTTGTTATAGATATAAAAGAATGATGTGACTGGTATCTTTGTGACTTCTAAAACCAGTTTAATGAACAATTATGTTTTTCCTAGTACTAGTTTTTTACTGATAAAAACTGACAGTGAAAATTGGTCACCTTAAATTACTTTATGGATTTTTTCCCCTTCAGGGAGTGCAAGAGCACATGAATATTCTTCTAGGAAAATATACTGTAAGTAGGAAGAAAAAAGCAAAACGGGATACCCTTATGGAAATATTGATTAAACAAAGTGAGAAAAGGGGATTAAAAATCAGGAGTAGACAGGAGCACAGTTGTGTAGGCATCTTCAAACAAGAGTAAGACTGCAGACAGTTAGTGATGGGACATGATCAGGGTCCATGTGTACTATAGTGAGGAAAATTGGCAGAAAAAAAAAGACAAAAATTGCTAGCTGTTGAGGTAAACACCATGGATTCACTCCTGGCAGGAAGAATATACTGTGTTATTAGTGCAAAATCAGAAAGCACTGAAAATAATAAAAAGAAAATAAAATTCAAGAGGAGTACACAGCTCTTAAGTTCTTGACTTCAGAATTTTAAAATTCTGTTCAGTAGAAGAGAAGTAAGATTTTATTTTGCTATAGCGACTTGCTGGTTGTCTTTATAGTGTTAAAAACTTAATTTTTCAAATTGATAATTTTTTTTGTGTTTTAAGTTGTGGTAGAGAAACTTCAGGATTAAAGCTTGGAATTCTTCATAAATGTGGTTGAAGTGGAATTTTGCAGTTTACAGAAAATATACATGTTTCTTTTATAAAACTAAGTTTAAGTGACAGATATGGTTTGTATTTACGATTTGCAAAGAATGCAAAGGATTTTAACTTTAATTTTGCTTAGTTCTGGGGATTTTGATGATAGGTGGCATCTATGGTTTGTAATTGTTTTCTGGTCAAGCACATACGAAGATGAATGTTTTTTCCATAAAGAAGCATATCAAGTACAAGAGTGAATCACATAAAACTATTATTAGAATTTTTTTCAAAACAGCAGATGCTTTTGTTTCTTTCCACCTTTGTTCTGAAAAACTTAAAAAGATTAGGAGATACGGGCCTGGGAAGGAGAGATGAGACAGGAAAACATTTCTGTGCTCATTTATCTGAACTTTGAATGGCTTTTTCTGTTGTGAGTCCCATGAGATTACTGAAGAAATGGAAACAACTATTTTAAAGTTGAAGATGTGGTATTAAACCAAAAGTGCCACTCAGATCTCAGGCAACCTGGAGTCTGGACAGCTGAGTGTTAAGCAATCAAATAACCTTAAGAACAGTTTTGTAATAATGTTCCACCCTGTGAATGCTGGTGGATTATGATCACCAGAATAAGATATGAGCAGGTACTTGTGGACTAAAAAACTGGTTTGTTTTCCTACTCTTCTTTCTGCTCTGGCTGTCTCAGCTTGGATTTTAATTCCTTGTGGCCAGTAAATGCTGCTGCCCCTTCTAAACCCTCATGTGACACAGAGAAGGTCAAGCAAGAGCAAGGGATAGATGTGAACTTGTCTTGCTGCCCCTTGGTAAGAACAAGATGTGATGTATCTCTGCTGAAATTTGACAGAATATGCCTGTCATGCATTCACCACTTCACCCTGAATCAAAAAGATCAGCAAAGGTTCTGTACAGCTAAAAGTCCGGTGCTAAATTTGTACCATGCCTTCAGGGGCATGAGGACACACCATGTTGGGGTTTGCAATGGCAAGGTAGCCAGCTTGGCCCCCCATCTCCATTTCTCCCTCCAGTCTGCAGGTGAATATTATCTATTATTTCCACTGGCCAGTGTTGGGAGTGGCAGAAGATAGAGGATGTCTGCCCAAGCCTTAGTTGTTCCAAATTGAAAGAGTGTGTTACCAAGGGTACAACACCATCTTCACCATCACTCTAATTGTGGTGTTTGACAGTGAGCACACAAATCAAGTGGAATCTGTACCATTACCAGGCAAAGAATCTCGAGCAATGGGAGATAAAGGGAGAGATGAAGTAGTGACAAGTGACAGTACTGTGATGAAAGAAATACTTTCAGATCCAGCCTGCTGTAGAGAATGTCTCTGATTTCTGTGTTTTAACTGATAAAGTTAAAGGCAAGTTAGCTGAATCTCTTCTCAAATAATGGGTGAAAGAATAAACAAACAAAAAAAGTGTCTCAGTTATTTTCTTCTTTCATAATATGGTGACTTTCTTATCCTACTCTCAGCCTCATAGGGATAAGGTTACTTGTATTTTACTTGCATTCAGAGTGGTATTGTAGTTTGAAGAAAGGGTAATGGGGACAAAAGGAAGAAGGGAGAGTCTTTTCTCTAGCTTAATTTAATCTAAAATAATACCATGAACACCCCTAACAGATCTACAATGAATCCTAGATCTTTCACTTCATACCTTGATGACCTTAGATTTACATACTTTTGTGATATGCTAAGGATGTAAGGAATTTGGATGACTGAATATAAATTAGAAAATATAAAAAAATAGGGGGTGTAATTTTAGAAGTTGTTTTAGTTAAAGCACATCTATACCATAATCTTGAGTTAGAATTTCAGTTTTGTTCCTTACCTAATATTTTTTAAAGGGAGAGGAAACAGGTGATGGTTGGAGTTTTGTAAGACTTGCAAATGCAAAGGAACTTCAAAGTACTGTCTGCAGTGTGCTAGCTTGTACTGATATATTACTCAGAAAAAAAAGGAGCGCATACAGAAGATGTCTATCCATTTCCTCACACTTTGAAATCCTTGGAAAACAGTTACTATAGTTTCATTTCTAAAAATATCTTTTAGAGATGAGGCTGAGAGTAGGATAAGAAAGTCAGTAGAGATGATGAGTCTGACCTCTGGAGATGGAATCTGAATTACCGTAGTGTAAGTTTATGCCATTTTGTAACTGAGGCTATCAGTAAAGCTCAAGTACTGCTTAATTTGCTAAGCCACCATTGCTTCCAGGAAATGTTTGCATTATTTGTAAAAATGTGTAGACTTTATTCTACTAAGAACTGGAATGTAGTTTTTAATGCTTTCTATTTTGCCAAACACCAAGTAATCCACAGAGTAGTTATTGTAGCGTTTTCTAATCCGCAGTGGATAAATCCTGACCTTGTCGATATGTGTTTCCTATGTGCTGTGTTTCCCATGTACAACTCTGGAGGCAGAATGTGGACTGAGACAATGTGTTAACTCAATGTTATAATGCTGTTTAACAGAAATATTAGCTTACCACCTTAATTCAACAAAATCTTCTTTTCTTTGTAGGTGAAATGGAAATTCCAGATTCAAATGACCCCTTAGGTCATGTGGATGGACTTGAGAGACCAATTCCAACACCTAAAGGTAAAATGATCTGTAATTTCATCATCCTGCTTAAGTATAAACATTCTTCAGAAAGGACCAGCAAAATCCTGTTATTTCCTATATTTGTCAATTAATACAAGTCTGTAAGGAAGGCAACCTTCCTTTCGTGAATTAGCATTTCTGATTCCAAGCAGGGATAGCAAGATTAAAGGAGTCTATAAAAATTAATTTTGAAGCATGTTGAGTCCCCCCACATGGAGGGGAGATATTTGATTCAAACACAGTGTGCTATTATTACCTTCCTAGCATATTTTATTTCACATTGTTGCCATGAAATTGATTTAATTTTGTACAGTGTCACACGTAGCATCTCCAGGTAAATGTTAAGTATTGGTGTCTTTAGTTTGAGGTAATTAAATCTAGCCCACTACAACACAGGAATACATACATTCTGAGTTCTGAGGATTAATGCTGTGGTTTTTTAAACTGATGCTAGTGTCAGTCTTTTTAGTTATTTATTAGTTAACATCAATTTTGTGACACTTTACCACTTAAAACTACAGATCCAAATGCTATTCTTGGATCTGAAGATGCACATATTTAGTGCAAATTGTGCTTCCAATTGCAATTTGCTGCAACTTTCTAAAGCAGGACATTTTCAGTATTCTACCTGACAAACAGTATTTTTTCAATCATGTACTGAATTTATCTTTTTATGGATGCATTGCTGTAGTAATGTCAACTCTTATGCTAAAGAAAAGTGTCAGATAATAATGTCAGCTTCATTAATGAGCACATGTTGAAGTCTATGGAGCTGTGGTATTGACCAGATGTTCTTACAGTTTGTCTTTCAGAGGAACATGAATTCTGGGGGTGGTTTGGAATATAGTTTCTCTTCTCATAGATATCCAAGGTTATCTAATCCTTACTGTCTTCCTGATTATTAGTTAGATTTATTACCCTAACTGTGCATATTAGGAGGTTTTTTTATGGAATCTTCCTTTAAATTTTGTCCATAAGTCAGTGAAAAAAAGATGTGTTTCTGTTTGCATATATAACCACCTTGCTACTGATGATCAGCATGGGACGAAGTCCCTCCTATTTGGAAAGAAGACCTGGTATGCTCCATTTCTCAACTCTTTGCTACTTTCTGAAGCTGCTGAAATATTTTAGAAGTTTAGAATTTGACATCTATTCTGGGAATAAATTTTAGTAGTAGTAATTCCTGTCAGTAGCACTGTATTACTACCAGTTGTTTTAGTCACACTGAAGTACACACTACTTTTGATTAAAAGGAGCCATGTTTAATTTTGATAGGCTTGTTTACCTGACAAGTTGGTCCCACTTCTCTCTTTTGTTGTGTTTGAGTTTTTAAGGCTACAGACGTAAAAGAGGGGGCTTTTTTTTTTTTTTTTTTTTTTTTTTCATGTGACAGTGCTTGGTTAATTTCTTGTTGAAAAAGTAGTTCCAGTTACTTCCTTCCTTTGCAGAGCCACAGGCAATATCTGTCTGAGGAAGTAATTAATCACATCTCGAACATTTCTACACCATAAGAACTGTATATTTCCTTCAGAAAAAAAAAAAAAAAAAAAAAGAAAAAAAAGAGCCCCATGTTCTGAAGTTATTCACTGGTATAGAATCAGTTGTTAGTTTCCAGCATGCCTGGTTTGGAAATGGCCTCATTTGCTCCCATTTTTTTTTAATGTGGGCACAAAATTCTCTATAGAAGCAAAACTAGTTGGAATGTTAGCTCAGGTGTTTCTGTGTCATAGAAAGGTATGTAGGTTTTGTTACAAAAAATCACTGGGCAGTTCTACTTCAAAGTTTGGGCATACTGTTGAGATCATTAGAAACAGTTCTTAAGACCTTCCATCACATTAACCTTCTTCCTTCCTTCAGAAAGCTTCAGTTGTTTTGATTTGCTTGTAACCTCCCATTTTTTAAATTTTTGTTATTTTGGAATGGACCCAAAACAGGCATGGAGATAAGCAGCTTTAATAATACCCAAATTAAAAGACACTTTAAAAGTACCAAGTGTGTCAGTCATCCTCTTCTCTAGAATCTTCCAGAAGTCTCCAATGACAAAATCAGTTTAAGCAAGGTATTATTAATAATGCTCGTTTACAAAAATGTTGCAATTCTCTTCCTATAAGTGAAGCTAGTCTTCTGATAGTTGATGAGAAGGGACAAAGCTTGGCTAAGCCTTTTATTTATTTTCCCTTGTTTCCTTTAAATGAACACTTGAATGACCAAAAAGCACTGTCTCTGAGCAATGTTTCACTGAAAACCAGTGCAGAGCATTGAGTGTTTGCTGTAGAAGAACTCAGGTCTGCTTTAGAATAAAAATAAAACATTCGAGCAAACGTCTAGTCTCCTCTCAGTCCAGTCAGTCTTTATAAAGTTGATGGTTTTCCCAGTCTTACTTTCAAGTAAGCCTCGCTTGGTGTCTTTTTTGCACAAACAAATTAACATACTCTCACTGGGTCCTAAAAACCCACTGATTTCAGAGGAGAAGACAATGTGCACATTGTGAGAGTGTGTGAAACACACAGTGTGTCAAAGCTAATTCTGCTTCATTCCTGGATTGGCAGTTGCTCATTCCTTGTTCCTAAGGTCATTTCAAGAGCATGTGAACCAAATCAACTTATTTTACATGTTTCTGGATGGATTTTTGTACATTGAGATAAAAAAAATAGGATGAAGGATGAGATGCAAATTGGATTAAATTAGGCTGTAAAGGTATCATTTCATCTGGAAATATTATGTGGCAGTATATAATAATGTAGTTTCCTTAGCTACTCATGTGTATTTTGGGAGATCTGCCAACATCCCTTCCATTTTCTGACGTGACTCAAATAAACTGTAAATCACTCATCTTCATATCAGGATTAAATAAAACAGAGGATGAAGAATTGGAGAGCCTGTTTTTTATTTAGGAAAATGTTCAGTTCAAGAAATCATGAGTCTTAGGCTTCAATCTACCCTCCTTAGTAGGATGATGTTTCTCAGTTTTTTTGGAATTCTGATTTACTTGTAGAAGGAGTCACTTTACTGGACTCCCACCACCTGCCAAGATTTTACAGTGTCATTGATGTCCCCTAAGCTCAATGTTGTTATACACACCTCTAGAAAGACATAATTTGCATTTCAGCAACTTTCACATACATTTTCTCTTATTACAGTCTTCAGTTCTTTTATAAGCCTAGGAAACTCCGTATCTCTTGGATATTCTTTATAGATTACCTGTCAATTTTGTGAACACTTTATGCTTAGTACTGTGTAACACAGTAAATTTTGGAACAATGGTGTCTTCCTCAGCATTCCATAAGTCAAAGTATGCATCCTAGGTGAAAAATTATGTCTTATTGTGGGAAAATGTGACTTTGCTTATGGTGGAAATATCATTAGTTTAATTACTCAAAACATTGTCCCCAAACCCTTTTGTGTTTGATGTAAGTTTATATTAGTCTTAAAATGCCAGAGCCAAAATTTGCCATTTGAAAGAGTTGTGGTGAGAAAGATCATGCTCTTTTATTTATACCTAAGAAGAAAAAGATTATTTGAAGACAAAAATGAAAAAAGCTGGGAAGGCATTAAATAAAAGAAAAAGTAAGGTAGCTTAAGGAAAAAAATCCCACATTGTTTTTTACACAAATCATAATATACATATTTTCATAGGGGTTTTGAGCACTGAAAATTTTTTATTTCATGAATCTGAAAATGGTCTAAATTTATGCAGTTATGCAGAAAAAAGGTATTTGCCCTTTTTTTTTAAACAGCTGATTTTAGGTTCTGAGTATCTCAAGGTGAGACTCTTGTAAACTGTAATGTGTTCTGTAATACCAAACAGATGGCTTTATGGCCTTTTTTGGCTGTTGCATAAAGTCAATTAAATAAATATAGATCTTATGGAGAAATAAGTATTCTAAAAAGTGATAAAACGTATATACAATTATTACTACTTGGTCTGAAAAGACTGTTGTATCTTCAGATAGCTAGCCATTTAAGAATCAAATATTCCTTTCTTTTTTTCAAAAGCTGGATATTCAGTGTGTTCCTTGTGGAGTGCAGGAAGAAGGGTGAATCCACTTGGACAGGAGCCAAAGTGCATGATTATCTCAGAGCATCATTATCTCAGGAATACAGAAAGATGGGAATCTCAGTGTTGTAGTATCATCGATACTGACACTTAATCTATGTGTAAACTGTCAAATCACTTAGACTCCCCTTGCTCTCCTTTCTGGTTTTGGGAAATAAGTGTGATGGTATCATTCCATCTCACGAGACTTCAATAGTCATAAATGATTTGGAAGTTCTGAGATAAAAAGGGTTAAAAAATTGTTGCTAAGTACTATTCATGGTTGCCATATTCAAGCTTATTTTAAATTATGAATGCATAATTATTTTTAAAATCACATAGAAAAAAAAGAGTAAAAGCAATAAAAAATGAACAGGAACTAAAATTGAATTGAATTGAAAACAATTAAGCCAGAATTTACATGATCTAAAGTAACTAAGGAGCCTTAAGATATTGTTTTAGAATGAACTTCAAAGTCACAGCTAAGATCTTAAAATAACAAAAGCAGAACAATCATTTTATATTGTGTTTATGCCAAGAATAACACATATGGTTTGAGCCAATAACTTGGACATGTAAGTGCCAGAATAATGTAAATAAAACTAAGAAATATAATATGCATGTGATGTCTTAGTGATAGTTGCACCCTTTAGGTTTTTAGTTTAGTGTCTATTCTTGTGCATATCTTGACAATGATTTGACACACTCTGGAAAAGCTTATTTTTATATTCTTGCCAAAACATGCTAAAAAATAATAGACCTGTCATCTTAATGTTGATTTGCTTTGAGATTCTGTTTGATATATTCATATCAAATTTATTCCATTTAAAAATATGAAGTACTGGCAACCTAACAAAGGTTTTCCAAATATGAAAGAGTTTTTCTGGAATTCATGTCAACCATATCCCTAAGTTATTCACAGAGTACATAGAATATGATAGCAAAACATAATATATAGATTAAGTTGCATTGTCTTCTCATAGCTTCTTGACAGAACAGTTTTTAATCTGTTCAAGCAAAATAAATTCTAGTACTGGTTGTAGACTATGTTGGAAACCATAATGAAAGAGAAATTTAATTTATAGCATTGTTGCCTACAGCAAATGCAGAAATATCTACTAGATAGATTTTCCTTTTGACATAGTTGAACCATGCCAAAAATCTCTGAAGGCAAAGGAAGCATTTTCCTTCATTTCAATGACCCTTGGGAACAAGCTGGAGTATAAAAACCATTATATAACAATATTAATTTTACAACACAGGAGATTTCTGGATATTTAACTCGTATTTTTTAAAGAAATTATATTTGTTATCCATCTCCCAAATAAAATATAAATCTTTATAAAATGAGATTTACAATAGGACATTCACAAGTTTGTCAATATACAATAGGAACAAAATATTTTATATAGAGCATTTATTCTCTGTTTCAAAATTGTTAGTATTAAAACAGATTAACAATTCAGTTCCAGTTTAAAAAAATTCTTCTTGACTGATGCTTAACACAAAATACAAGACACAAGTTAAATACAAATTCTAGCATTTTCACATTTCATTTTCCTTTGTACCTGTCCAAATTATAATTTACTAAGACAGAAGGAGAACTACATTGGGAAAAAAAATTGCTTTGCACATTGTTGAGGTCCTAATTTATCCTGGGAATTTTTTTTTCCCCCACAGCATTCCATCAAACTGGCATCTACACTATGCTTGTGGTGTGACGTACATTACCAAAAAAGTAACTGCTGTTTATCACCACAGAAATTAAATAAAGAAAACATTCTTTAGAACATGGTTGGTTAAATTTTCCACTTTGTTTGAAAGAATTGCAATTATGGGTTATCTAAAGTGGACACCAAATAACAGAGCAGCTTAACAAATGGCTGCCCGCTCTGTCATATAAATACTTCAGAATCAGTGAGTACATAAACATCACTTCTCAAAGAGGAAATGAAACCAGCAAATACAAAGCGTGCAGTTCTGGGTGGACAAAGGCAGAGAATAGGCCCTGAGCTGCCCTACTTCTCTTAGGCTGCTCTGGAGGACTTTTGAAAACACAAATGTTTCAAAGTTCATTAGGTTAAAATATTTATTACTTGGTTTGTAATAACAAGGTAATATAAAACACTGCAGAATATACCGGTAAAATTGTTAAGAGTAATGATGAGCTAAAGCCGAATTCTGACCTGCAGGAAATAGATGCAGTGACGCTGGCTTCAGGCAAAGTCTATCTAATTGCACTGGGTGTGAATTAACCCATAAATCTTTGGCATTGCTTTTCATAGCAATAGTTTTGTTCTAGTTATTATTAGGATCAGATTCACAGATTCATATGAAATATTTTGGATGGCTTAAAAGATATTGATGTGATTATTTTCTGCAGTAGCTCCGTTTTAATTAGTAAAGCAGGAAGTTCTAACATGGATTTAATCCTGCGTTAATAAGTCCTAATGAGTAAATTTACTACCTGTTTTCATCCAAATGTATTTGAATTTAATATCTATGACTATCCCAAAAAGGTGACTCCACTCAGCTGATTTTAAATCAGAAAAAGTGAAATAGTGGTAAGAGTTTGAGCAAGGTATAAGCTGACTAATGGCACAAGAACAATGTAGCCCTCTCATGTACTTACATGTGAAGAGCAAAAAATATATTAGAGAGCCAGACAAACCACAATCCATGTCTGTCATCTTACAGGACTTGAACTAGCCTCACCTTCTAGACAGATCTTCTCTGCTTCTTTTGTTTCTTCGGTATCAGAAACATCTCTGAGCCAGACGAACATACCTCTGTGCTGGCTCCATGCTGGAAGAGGCCCATCTTCTTTGCAAAACAGGTCTTGAAACAGTCTATTTTGCCTCCCTTGTATGAGCACATTCAGCCTCTCCCCATGACTGCTGAACCAGAGACCCACAGAACTACAGAACATTCCAGCTTGGGAGGCACCTCAAAAGATCCAATCCAGGATTTCTCAGGAAAGAAAGCTTAGACAAGACAATCTAGTACTCTGTCTAATCACGTCCTGAAAACCTCCTGCGATGAGGACCCTACCACATCTCTAGGCAATTCATTTTCCAGTGAATTTTTGTTCTCACTGAAAAAAATTATTGAAATGAAACATTTCCTGGCTACTTTCACTTATTGTCCTTTGTCTTCTCCATGTAGCTCCTTGTGACAAGTGTCTCTGTTTTTTTTTTTTTTTTTTGTAGGTGCCTTGTAGGTACTGAAAAACTGTGATGATAACTACTTCAAGTCTTTCCTCATAGGACATATTGTCTAGCCCTTTGATGATATTGGTAGCCCTCTTTTGAACCCTCTCCTGTCTTTCTGTGTTATTTTTGGATTTTGGGGATCAGAACTGGAGATAATACTCCAGGTGTGGCCTGATAGGCACTGAGTAGATTGGGATATTTCTGTCACTGCTAGGTAACCCCCATATGGATGCAGCCCTGTATCTCAATTTTGCTCACAGAAGAAGCTACATACAGACTATGAAAAAGTGGTGAAATAAGTCTCTAAATTATAAGCTTTGAGTGAAATAGCCATAGAAAATCCTTTTCTAACTTGTGTTAGGACTGATCATGCTTCCTTTCATGCTGCTGGAAATGCCTGTGTACATAAAAAGTTGGCTTAAAGAGAAGTTTTAATCAATGGCTTCAGTTGACTATATCAGGAAGTAAATTTACTGGTTTTGTTTTCCTTGCCAGAATGTCATCATAGTATTTCTATTTCTTCAGCTATGAATTGTAACTGGAAAACATAACAAATTACACTGTTTTGGTGTGACATTGCTGAAAGTATTAATACACTTTTTCCCTTTTATATAAGTTATTCGAAAACAGATATTGTTTGCGTTATGTCAGAATGTTTTGAAGTATGCTTAAGATTTTAAATTAAAAATAGGGGAAACTAATATAAAACCTGGTAAACAATAATTTATTATTTTATGATAGAAAAAGGATAAAATAATTTTCCTGTAAATTTTCAATATTGCGTGGAGATTTTATATACTTGGATTTACTTTAAATTTTCTATTTAGACTTACTCTATTAATTTTCTATTTAGTGACAAACTAAATTTACACTTGCCTACATTGTATGTTCGTATTATTCATTATAACAGGATTTCTTTTGAACGACCAGTGGTAGAGAACAATGTAATACACAGGAAAACTCAGTTTTCCAGTAATATCTGGCTTGTACATTTATTATATTCTGATGTTTCTACTGCTTCCTTCTCCAATGCTCTACTTAGCTATTATAGAGGAACTGATTTTCATGGTCCTGTCAAATATAAATCAAAGCAGAGCATGAATTTTCTTAAGGTATTTCAGCAATTGGACTGTCAGTGTAGACATTTCTTTACTGGTGTTGGACTTGTGTACAATAATATGCTATTACTTAATTAAACAGATGCAAAATAATCTGAGTGATAGGAAAGGTCTACATTTGGGGCATTCATCAAAATTATTTGGTATTTGTATCCAGCTGCCATAAAAATATAATATAATTTGAATTCCTGATGCTTTATGTCTAGAAGGTCTAAATTCACTGGAACAAACACATGAGCATGACAGCTAGATACTTTTCTTACTTGTTTTGTAAGGTAGTATAACAACATCATTGTTTCAGTGGAATTACATATTGTCAAGCTTTCAGTTTGTGATGTGTATCAGTTGCTGGACTCCTAACACCAAATTAAATTTATAAATAATAATCTACAAAAGATTTGGTGGTCAGGTTTTGACAGTGTTCTTCATCAATTCTTTCTTTTATTTGTCATCCCCAGAGATCACCAATACAGCCCTGACAAGCCCTTTGCTTTTAACAAACCACTGATTAGGGCTTGTAGTTTTCACTTACAAAATAACTAACAAAATAACGAAATTCACTAACAAAATAACAAAATGTTATTACACAATATCCAATCAGATGTTTCCTTGACTATGTATTTTGACTTGATGTAAAAAAATGGCAGTTTATAATCAGCTTATGGGTCCCCTCTCTATCACAATTAACTTCTGCAATTGAGACATTTTTTCTTTAAATTGAATGTGAGACATATCATCTTGAAAACTTATTATAAGCCTGTCCAAATCAGCCTAATTTTAAGATTTTGTTGAGTAACTAACATGTCAAATTAATATCTAAAAGTAATTTTTTCCAGTTGTAGTTCTTTTTGAGACAAATCCATGATCATGTAAGATTATGTGGTAAAATCACAATGATATTCCAATATTGTTACAACTGGGATTATTCTTTTATGGAGCAAGGATGTATTTTGCTTTTGGAACAGAACAGCACTAGATGTATTTTAGGATGTTAGTATTTTAGCATGTCAGATGTAGAAAAAGTCACTACTACTTCAAAATAGGTGTTCAAATAGCAGTTAGGAGTGTAATAGTATTTCATGATTGACCTTCGAATCTGCATACCTTCCTGCACACAAACATGAAGCCAGCAGTGAAACACAAATTGGAGTGTGATGCTATGGTGTTCTTAGGACAGCAAATTGTATTTTTTTGATCTTGAAAGAAAACTGAAATTGTTTCTGAGGTTCTCTCTTAGAAAAGTACCTTTGGGCAGACTTTTACCTCAACCAGAGTAAAGTTTGATCTTTTATGACCTTTTATCCTCTTAGGTTATTTCCTGACCTTCTTGGAACCAGTAAACAATATCACTGTAGTCCAAGGGCAAACAGCAATCCTCCACTGCAAGGTAGCAGGAAATCCATCCCCGAATGTCAGATGGCTAAAAAATGACGCTCCAGTGGTTCAGGAGCCAAGACGGATCATCATCAGAAAAACAGATTATGGTTCCCGTCTAAGAATCCAGGATCTGGATACCACAGACACAGGATACTACCAGTGCGTGGCTTCAAATGGGATGAAGACAATAACTGCAACAGGAGTTTTGTTTGTCAGGCTTGGTGAGTTCCTGGCTTTTATGACTACTCAGACTGCTTTACAGACTAGGTATTAGTTTTAACCACAGCATAATGAGAAATGAATTTAACGTTTTAAGAAAATTCTCAACACAAAAAATAACGTCAGCGCCTGGGGCCTCTCTTGCAGCACAGAACTTCTCAGTTGAACTTGATACCCCTTTAGTGGTAATAAAACAAAGTAAATACAGATGTCGAGGTCTGTAAATACACAGAAGAAAAAAAAATTAAAGAAGTGCCAGTAAAAAGTACAAAAAGGTAACATTTCATTGCCTAGAGTTTTCACTCTACTGCTGAACTCAGTCTGTGAAAAAAAACAAAAACTGATGAGAAGAATGAGAAGCGGTTTTCTCTGTGATGTTCATATGTGAAGCGTGGCCTCAAATTCTGTCTTTTGATGAGTGAAGGTACACCACATCTTTGAACAAGTGCTTATATTGCATTTTGGAGACTTTATAGTCCAATCTGGAAGCTAACCTTTTATTTAGCTTGCCTTTGGAGCAATGGGAGAAAAATTTCTAGATGCATTTTTCTAAATTTTTTTTCTAACTTTGTACTGTAAATAGTGGATTCCACAGTTTAGTTTGTAATGATTGAGTATTGAAGTGCTGAGTATTGACCTGTGCTCCTGTCCTGACAAAAGTTGATCATCCCCTTGCCACATCCTAAACTCTGATAGTAAGGCACAGTTGGGTCCTATTAAAAGGTTAAAATAATGCCTTGTCTAACTACCTGTGTCTTTATGGTGGAAAATATTTTATGAAAAAAAAAAAAGTCTATTCAAGTTGCTGCTGGAGCAGACAGTAGATTCATGTGATTTTTATTTGTGGCTTTTAAAATAACACCATATAATTATGTTCAGGAATGCAGAGGGTTTTGTTTGGATCTTGAGATAAACCTTCCTTAAAGAGACAATTTCCCTTAGATGGCTATTGACTTTTTTTTATGATGTTGTCCTTGAGCTAAACTTGTCAGCAATACTTGTTTGTTTCATGTTTGCAGGTCCAACAAACAGCCCAAATCACAATCTTCAGTAAGTACTCTTTGGAAAATTTCTTAATGTGCTCTGACTACTTTTGTTTTGTCAGAATTTAGTTCATAAGCTCACTAAATGCTGCCTGCAACCACAGTATTCTTGCTAAAAGTATCTAATTTGACCAAAAACTCTCAGAATGGATGCAACTTTTTTAGACAGAGGTTACAATGGGTTTTGGTTTGATTGACTATTCTTGAGCAACTTCTGCTTACTTACTTCATGTTTTGAACAAGCAAACTACCACAAAGTTATGTTGGAACAGTAATTATTTACAGGGCAAGTATGGGCTAGAAAAGTGGTTAAAAATGAATGGGTAAAATGCTTAGCTTGCTGTGGTTACAAATTTACCCATGTTACATTATTATATCTTGAAGAGCCAGTAGAATCCTGTCACTGAGTAGTTAGGAAAAACCTCTGTTTGTTAGTGTGATTTTGACTTGAGTGGTGGTTTGGTGATTTCGGCAAGACACCTGGGTTCATTTGCTGATTCAGTTATAAGGATGAAAAGAGAATCATAGAAGGGTCTGAATTGGAAGGGATCTTAAAATCACCCAGTTGCAACTCTTGTGCCGTGGGCAGGGACACCTTCCAGTTTATCAAGTTGTTGCAAGTACCTTCTGGGCTGGCCTTGAACACTTCCAGGGTTGAAGTATCCACAGCTTCTCAGAGCAACCTGTTCCAGCTCTTTAGCACTCTCTGAGTAAAGAATTTCTTTCTAACATCTAATCTAAACCTGCCCTTTTCTAGTTTAAAGTCATTGCCCCTAGTCCTGCACTATCTCCCAGTACAAAAATCCCCCTCCTTCCTTCTTATGAGTGTCACTGCCTGGTTGTGGCCACAGTACGGAGGTCTCCCAGCTAGCGCGCTCCCTATGGCCGGAGGGCGCAACAGGAACGGCTGCCTCCAGAACTCTTCCGAGACCTCCCGGGTGGCAGCGCTCACAGGGAGTTGCTGTGGCGTGGGTAGCACAGCTCCGAAGCAGAAACGCAGGGCTGAGGTGAAGAAACAGGAAGGGGCCACTTTTATGAATTCCAAGGTACTTTATTCCCCAGGAGGGTTCAGGGACAAGTAAGGCGCAGAAATGAGGGGGGCATCACAATTTAAAGAGGGAAAGGTACAAGGGGTGGAAACAACTCACATCCAATGGGGAGACATTAGGGGAGGATAACACAACTGTAATCCAATAAAGGCATCACAGGGGAGGGAGCAGGCTTAGCAGTCCAATGGGAAACTGTGCAAGGGGTAACAGACAGAGAACTTCGCAGAACAAACAGGGTGTGTCCAACTTGACAGGCAGGGGTAGGGGGCAGTGAACTGGGGATTGGCCATATAAGAAGACAAGGGAGGTACAAAGGAGGGACTGGGGAGACTGACATAGGGACTGACAGATGCTTGGAGGGAAAAGGTTGAGGTAAACCACTTAGGGCTAAACCATTAGAGCAACAGAACAGAGTACATGGAATAAACCATTATAAGCTCATTAACAGAAAACAATTGTAAAACAACAAACCACCACAATGAGAACCTTTTAAGGCTGCAGTGAAATTGCCCCAAAACCTTCTCTTTCTCCAGGCTTAACAACCCCAGCTCTCTCAGCCTGGCTTCACAGAGAGGTGCTCCAGCCCTCTGATCATCTTCATGGCCTCCTCTGGACCCACTCTAAGAGGTGTCCACACCTTTCTTGTGCTGAGGACCACAGAGTTGGGCCTAGGAGACCTAGATGGGGTCTCATGAGGGCCATATAGAGTGGTAGAATCCTCTCCTTCACCCTGTTGGATATACTGCTTTGGATGCAATCCGGGATACAATTGTCCTTCTGGGCTGAGAGCTCACATTCTTGGGTCATGTCCAGCTTTTCATCCACAAGAACCCCCAAGTCCTTCAAAGGGCTGTTCTCAATGACAAGATCTCCTAGTCTGTGTTCATGTCTGGGATTTTCCCAACCCCGGTGCAGCATTTGGTGCTTGATCTTGTAGAACTTGATGAGGTAGGTACGACTTGCCCTTAGTGAAGCTGTGCTGGCTGCCTTGGGTGAGTTTGTTGTCTTTTATATGCCGTGGAATAACTTCTAGGAGGATCTGCTTCATGACTTTTCCAGGCACACAGGGATGTTCCTCACATCTTCCTTTCTCCTCTTTTTAAAAATGGAAGTGATGTTGACTACCTTGACTTTTCAAATATGATGAGATTGTTTTGGCAACGATATCAGCCGGTTCCCTCAGGACTTTGGAACGTATTTCATTAGGTCCCACAGACTTAGGGCTACTCAGCTTCATCAAGTGATCCTTGATGAAGTCTGCTCTGCACTTTAGTGGGAGGGACTTCACTCTCCCATACCCGCACAAAGGATCAAGGACTTTAGTGGAAAGGGTGACTGCCAGTGAAGAATGAGGCAATGAAGTAATTGAATAACTCATCTTTCTCCCTATCAGTCACCACCAGTTTGTCCTTCTTGCTTATCCTGGGGTACATTCTCTTTGGCCTTTCTTTTCTGGCCTATGTCATACCAATAAGCCTGGGAACCAAGTTTTACATTGATTCACTTCTGTTATAGAAAAAGTAATTAATTTTATTTCTTTTGGCTTCCCTAGTATTTTCCAAGAGCTTCTCCTGTACTGAGAATGAACTTGTTTATGTTTCACAAATACCAATATAAATAGAACATTGCCACTGATACAGTGAAAAAAGGAATTACTTCATGACTTCCTCAAGTGGAAGTAAATTAGGGTTCCCAAGACATCCTTCATCCTGGATTTTCCTAGGTTTTTAATGCTTTTCTATGCAACCTTTGCTGGACTGGAACACTAAGTTAAAATAAATAACTAGGAAAAGAAAATTAAAAATCCTTTCATTTGTCTTATGACACTTCACAATGGGTCTTGTACCATTGGTATTGAAAGCAGTAGTGTGCCATCATTGTTCTGGACCTGCCATTAAAAGGTGAAGTGAAGAGTACACTGCTGGTAGATTATTTTCTTTTTAATATCCACTAGATTATGGAGAAACCTGAAACTTTAGAAAAATGAGGTCAGGTCAAAGGTCTAGTGAGAAGTCATGAGGATCTTATCATATGAGGCCCAGGAGCTTTCAGGGATTAGAGATCTTTGCCTCATTGCATGATTACTTCTGTTTCAATTCTTTAAAAAATCAGTCCTTCAAATAAAATACCATGTTTCGGTGGTAGAATTATTTTATTTTCATAAACTGGCCATGATTTAAAAAAAAATGAATATTTTGCATAAAATCATGCAGGTCATTTTGTAAGCCAGAAAAGAGGAAGGGTGGAAAAAGGCAAAGGAGTACCTAACTACTTGGAAGGAGGTCTCATGGAGAAAATTACTCTTTCCATTCACTGCCTGCACAGTGCAGCCTCACACTGAGCCACGCAAGAGCCATTGCTGCTGGTATTAGTGCTTCAAAAAAGATATGCTTCAGTGGAAACCTGAAACATAAAACCATTGTAACTTGGTTTAAGATTATACCTATCAAATATTAAGGGATAAGAAACATTACCTATGTAGATACCATCTAGCAAGGTATTTTTATGCAGTTCATGCTGTGGATTCCTAGAATTAATTGGCAATAAAAGATTGCCAGAGAGAAAATATGTGTTATGCAGTCAGACTTGCCAGTGCAAAAAAGCATCTTGACCTTCAGGTAGTGAAGTTAAGATGTTTTCATAGAAATCTAGATATAAAAACTTTCAACCAAATACATGCAGTCTTAAATTGCTGTTGATTATTTGGAGACATCTTTATTTTTCATCAAAATCCACATGTCTAAAAATTTCTAGGGATTTTTCTGTAGAAATGGAGAATTACAGTATGTCCAATTTATCAAAAGTATTAAAATTATCAAAAATAGTAATAGATAATCCAGATTAATTTACAAAAGAAATAAAATTAAAACATGGTCAAAAAAAATAGTTTCTGATTAGGCTTTGCTGTCTAGAGGACTGTGCTACTAAAGGGTTGTTTTGCTAGAGTACAACCCTTCAGCAATCCTTTCTCTCACTGCAGCATGCTTTACTTTTTTCATCATTAGTATTTTTAGTTTTGCCTCTCAAAAGAGAGACATCCTATCTGTTCAGAAAGATACAAGTGTATGAATATAACATAAATGTTTAACAAATACCAGAGAATGTTTTTTTTACCATGATTTAAAACAAAGCAATGGGCATTAATACCTTGGAGTCTAAGAGCAGAAACAGGGCAGAAACAGTTGTCTTTCCTTCTAGAGGTGTTGTTCTTAGAAGACAACATTATTTTAAAAGACTGCATGTTCTCTAGTCTAATATATTTTTCTTTTCAATTGAATTGTGAGATTAAATTTTACCCATTGGGCAAATTCCTATTTTGAAGCAGTTTAACTGTAGTAGTGCCATCTTGAAGGGAGCTTGGGATGGAAGATATCTAATATTTGAATATTCAGTTTGTTGGCTCGTAAGGGCTTCTGGAAAATCCTCTGCGAAGTGAGGAAGGCACACAGAATGCAGGCAGAAAGAAATGCCCCTAAGCTCAGCCCTTGCCAAGTGTATGGGAAACATCTCTGTTGTCACTGCTGCACTTTTCCCTTTGTGACCTTTCTGAAATCTTCTTAGGATGTCAGGAGCTGAGCCCTGTGCAGAAGAACTGGGTTTTTCAAGAAACCTTGAGAAGTCCTGGTTTTATTGAACTCTGACTTAAAATCAGTTATGGGTTTGCAACCTTTGATGCCTGCATGCTGAATGCTTAGGAGAAATAGGTGAGAAGAAATACTGCCACCAAATAGAAACAATAATTACTTTGTGGAGGAATTTTTGAGGTATTAATTATTCAGAATAAATTTGCATGTTCTTATGCCTGATTTTCAAGTTGTTTGGGACAACAGTAATTTTTTAAAGATTCGATCCATTGAAGAAAATTGATGAAGCAATTGTAGTTACGAAAAAAACAGTTCTTTCAAACAGTGGAAAACAGAATGTCTAAAACCAGTAATATGGCTGTGTTAAAACTCCAGTGAGGAGGTTGGGTTCCTGAGCAATTATTCTCCATGGTCTACATATCCCAAAGCACTCCTTTTCTGTGACCTCAGAGGGAAATTTCTGCATGATATGAGGGCCACTTGTATACCTTTATGGTGGGAACAAACTCATTTTCATCATGTGATGAATCTTCATGTAATTACAAGATAGAGAAGAGAAGAGAATATAAAGTCTTAGGAAAGAAGGTAGAAAGCAGTGGATCATCAAAGCACTTCACCCTCAGGCCACTTCCCTGCCACTGACTGAGGTCTTCCAGGTAAAAGACAGTAGCTGAGGGGGAAAATAATTTTGGCAAATAGGTTTGCCAAATCTCTTTGGCAAACCAAAGGTATCTAACAGCACACTAAGAAGAAAAAATGCTTCCTTTACAGTCAAATAGCGGCACCTCTTGTATTTTCTTTCTTTCCTTAGGTGGTGTGGCAAATTTCTTTGGTCTCAATGTAGTTTAGCCACAGATAACACTGTTAATCTTGGAAATAATACAAGATTATCTTAAAATTCACATAAACAGATGTCTTTTTTTAAACAATACAAGGTTGTTTCAACTCAGAAGTTACAGTGTTTATTCAGGCCCATAAGGACCAGGTGTTTGGTGATGTGCTTCCTCCAGAATGACATGCATGCTTTCTGTTGCATCAAAATATTAATGTGGCTGAGACATCATATTTGAAATCTGTGTGTTTTTTTAAGATGCTTGTGGTAATATGTTGAAGTTACAGAATAAGCTTATACTTGTGTTTTCATTTCCTGTTTTAATCAAGGAAAAAATTTTATGATTAAAACATGAAACTGTAATTTCAGAGGTCTGGATTTAATTTCTGACTGTAGTCCTGTCTCTGTGTGTGATTGCAGCAAGTTGTTTAACCTTTGGCTTTCCATGTTTTGTACATCAAATGGACATGGTGGATCTTGGGAACTTTTTGCCTTCCTCTGCTATGGGATCAGATTATTTCAAAGTGTTTTGGGTACCTTCTTCTCCCCATAAAGCGTGGAATGTTATCCTGTTTTATGAGTTAGGAACTGAAGCACAGATTATCTTGGGCTGGTCTACATTAAACAGCGTGTGTTTGTCTTGGCAGATTTCCTGACTCCCTGACAATCCAATTTGGGGATCTGGCTGAAACATGCTGCAATTCCCTCCTAGACCCTGTGTGTCAGTTTCCTTTTTTTTCTCTCAAGGCTGAGGGGGAGGCTGTATTTCGCCCTCCTGTGGGTTTGGGGCTCCTTTCAGGGGATTTTGGTCCACAATCTCAGATCTACTTTTGACTTCATCATTTTAAATGTCCTTTGACAGTCCTTCAGGCCAAGACAGGAAATTTGGAGGAAGGACAGAACTAAAAAAAAGGTTACACTAAATTTTTTCTCTCGTATCTATTTTAGAGTGCAGTTTTTCCATTTTTCCTCTAGTTATGTTGGATACAGCCTAGAAAGGCTCAGAAGTTTATGACATCACAAATTAACATGTAACTAAAACTCTGATCTGTCTGGAGATGTAGGGTGTACTCAGAAGAAGCTGACAGTCTATCTTGTAATAAAACCCAAATTTTTTATCTTAATGTTACTCAATACATTTCAAAAAATACTTTCCTCCTCCTCCTCTTTTTAAATCCCAGAACATGTGTAATTCAAGGCAGAGTTAAAGAGCAGTAGAAATACTGTTTTGGGCTGCTTTGCACCACACCAAATCACAGCTTCTTCCCAGATGACATTGCTTCTTCAGCTTGAATCTTCCTCTTAAATGCTATCTAATCACGAGTAAATAAATGATGAACAATCTAATGCATTTTATATTATTAAGTGATAGAAGTAGAAATTGAATATGCTTACAAAATTGATGAATTTTAAAAGCCAGATGTGTATTTAAACTAATACACATACCATCTTGGTAGTAGACACAAGAGTCTGTGTTCCTGCGACTTGTTATCTGGATAAACTGTTATAAGTGGTAGAGCTTTTTCCTTTCTGTTAGAGAAAGGGAAGAACTGAAAAAAGGTGTTTACAGGGAATATGTAGGCAGAAAAAATTATAATAGTTCGCTTCAATGCTGTTATGCTCACTAACCCATGTTGTTCAGAAGCCCCGAAAACAAAAGAAGCTAAACATATGCACAGGTGATTAAAAATAAATCTTCATGAAAGTTTTGCCTTTTTTTTTTTGCTATTGTATAAATCAAATGCCCTTGTGTGAATTAAAGGGTAATGCAGATGCACTGCTTTACTGGGAGTAACTGGTGTCAAAGACAAAAAAAGCAAACCTACAGGACTTGACCTGTATTTGGGCAATGTTTCTAAAACCTTAGGAAGAAGAAGTATTTACTTACATTACTTACATTTAAGCTAACTTAGGGTTAAATGTCAGAAGCACTTACCAACTTGTTATTAGCAGTACTGTCAAGATATTTATAAATGAGTTGGCTCAAGCTTTGTACTGAATGTAGTTCATTATATGTAGGTCTACAAGCATGCAGTACACCCAGCAACACAAACACTTTCTTTCCTAAGGGTTCTTTTTTCAAAATGTAGACCTTAAGCTTGTATATGAATATTTAAGGGAGTTGATATTTTCTGTGGGTGAGAATTCTGTGTATTTGGAGAACCTGCTTCCTACTCTGCAGAGTAATGGCTAGGTTTTTGATAGCCAAAAAAGCCCAGGCTGCCATATCAGGCAAGCTATAAGGTGTGACTCAAAAGCTGTGCAATAGATGGCAAAGAGCCGGTTTACAGAATGTGTGACCGCAACACACCCTCTTCCAGCAAATTCCAGATCAGCAGCAGGTGCTTAGGTTTTAGCAGCTCAGAGAAACAGTTTGTATTAAACTACCAAAGAAGTTGCAAGTTAGACACTTTGTTATTCCCTTTAAGCATATAGGTAAATTGATGTTTAAAGTAGTAATGGTCCTTGGGCTTTTGGCAAGTAGCTACTGCAGCTGTTGGACATCCCTGATATTACCAGCAATCTTTAGTGTGTTTAGATTTTACTTCTTCCCTCTATCCCTCCCCTACTCCCATTTGTTCAGTAGCTTAAATGGCTTTCAAAGTATTTATTGTATGTCTTACAAAAGGACAGTTACATGTCCCTGAGACTTCCTGTAGGCATTTGATGCCACATTGAGTTTAATTAGAGTTCCTTAGGATGCTGAATAGCCTCTAAGTGCATACAAGGAAAGGGTGAATGTTGTGGTTAGGCACAAAGATAAAGGAACACTATTCTAATGAAAAGTAGGTAATTTAACAAAATGAGATAATGCTGGAACACCACACCATAAATCATCCTTTCAATTTTTATGGCTTTACGGTTAGATTTTCCCTACTTTTGTATTATTATGCTCTCTATTTCAGTTGGAAAGAGCCAAAAAAATTAGATGCAGCTAATCTAGTGTACTTGAGAAAAAGTCAAACAGATGGTAAAAAACCAATGATATTTGAACAATTCTATTCAAAACTGAATAGCATTAACAGTGATGGAGGGAATTTTTTTTGAGAAGACAAAAGAAAATTCAGTGAGGAAATCTGTTCTTTTAAATTGGTATTGCATTGTTAAGTCTAAAGGCTGAAGTATTTGAGGTATTACTACTCTAAAAGTAGGGCTGCAAGAATCATGTGTCATCAGCAGTTTCTCATACTCCTCCAAAAGTTTAATCTTAACTAGTAGAGGAGTAAACACTCAGAATAGAAAATAATAGAATAAAGTAAAATACAATAAAATATAATACAGTGCAATACAGCACAATAAAATACAGTAGCTCTACTTGGCAGGGACCTACAATGGTCATTTATTCCAGCTTCCTGATCACTCCATTCACAAAAGTTAAAGCCCATTATTAAGGCTGTTGTTCTCTATGCCTCCTTTTAAGGCACTGACAGGCACAGGGCACTGACCACCTCTTTAGGGAGCCTGTTTAAGTTTGACCACCCTCTTGGTAAGGAAATGTTTCCTAATGTCCATTCAGAACCTTCCCTGATGCAGCTTTGAACCATTCTCACGTGTACTGTAGCTGAAATCCAGGGAGAAGACCAGCACTTGCCCCTCCTCCCCTTCTCTGGAAGCCATAGAAAGCAGTGAGGTCACCCGTTAGCCTCCTTCTCTCCAAAAGCAGCGAAATCCAAAAACCTCAGCCACTCTTCATGGCACATTGCTTCCTGCCCTTCCACCAGCTCTGTTGTCCTCTTCTGGACCATTCCAGGACCTTCTCACCCTTCTCAGGCTGTGGGGCCCAGCACTGCACACAGGACTCAGGATGAGGCTGCCCCAGGGCTGAATCCAGCAGGATGATCCCAGTCCCAGCTGGTGATGCTGTGTCTGATGCACCCCGGGATGGGGTTTGCCCTCCTGGCTGCCCGGGCACACACTGCTGGCTCAGCCTGAGCTGCTGCCGACCAGCACCCCCAGATCCCTTTTGCAGGGCTGCTTCCCAGCCATAAAATCATTTAAGTAGGAAAAGACGCTTAAGTTCATTGAGTCCAACCGTAAAATGCTACATTACATAAAGACATACTCTCAGCTCAAATATCTGCTAAATTATGCAGGAATTTGAATGTCAGTGCTAAGGCATGCTTGTAGGTGTGCCATGTTACAGAGCTGAAGCTGTAGTCACTTTTCAGGTTGGAGCTGCTGTGGTGATACTTATTTGTAGATAGCAAAGTAGCATTTTCACACTGTACTTGGTAATTAATGTAGAAAAGACAGCCTCAATGTGTAATGAAGTTTAGCTGCATATTTTTTTAACAGGCTTGAGGAGTAGAGAGAAAAGTGAAAATGTAACACGAAAACAGTAGTTTCAGGATTCAACACTCCATCAAGAATGTGCTGTGAGTGATCATTGTACCTTTTTATACTCTATGGTTCAGACTGACAGGTATATCAGTACATACAGCATCTCAATTTTTAAGCATTAAGAAATAAATGCTGAAATACTAAACTTGAGGAAGCGTTTCTTCTCCTAATTGAGTTTGCCACATGTTTTGATTTGGGAACAGTTTATTACTGTTAAACCCAATCACATTAATTTACAGAGCTGTGGTGTTGGCACAATTGCTACTCAGAGTATCAAGCTAATGATGTTTGCATAGCATCATGTGTGTGGCATCTGAAAATAAATTAATTCTGACTTTGGAATATGAGTTATTTTGCCTGTGGAACAATGCAGCCAGCATCCACTACTATAATGTAGAAAGATTTAAATGAAAAAATGTGACAGTTAGGATTAATTGTTTATACACAGGGAAAAAAAAAAAAGAAAAGAGGAGAGGAGTCATTGAAATACAGTCTGATAAACATTCATTAAGTAATTTTAAGTCGAAAGGAAGAAATGTAAGGGGGAAGTTACCTTTGGGATTACATCAAGACTGTATGAGCACCCCAGCCTCCAAGCATTTTTGGGTGATTCAGGGTACTCTTAACCCAGCTCCAGAAAAGGCAAGCTACGGAGCCAACATTTGTTCATTTCCATCCTCTGCCAGTGGCTGAAGCACACATGTGTCTGTTTATTTTTAATTTTTGAGAACTCCAGAGGCTTTCCTTGAAACTGTCATAGAATTTCCTGTGGAGAAAAAGCTAATTTTCCTAATTTGGAAAAAACCAACAAACCTATTATGTAAAATTATGACGACACACCAAAATTATTTGATAAATTCTGGATTCCTTAGCCATGCTACCCAGACCTCAGCCACTGGAGCCAGATGACAAGTGGATAACACTAATAATAGACTGCTGTCTCCAGTACAGACCAGCCCAGAAGAGGAGACACATCCTTACCTCATCCATTGTCAGACAGAAATGGTGAGACACAAAAACGGTTAGGTTTTGCTCTGATTTGAGGGAGACGTGTGCTCCCCTGGAGGTAGCCATGGTATGCATCCCTGCCCTGACTCTTCATCCCGCTCGTGCAGTCCCTGTCCTCCTGGGCCCAACGCAAACTCCTCATGCCAGTGGCTCAGTTAACCTTAGGAGATAACCATGGGTGCCAAGCAGTTTTATTTTGTCACACACGGGTGCAAAGCCTGCCATAGACACAGTGTTTGGAGAATATCAGGTGCACTCGTAGACTGGGCTGATGAGCGCATTAAGGTGGAAATTACATTAAGGCTGGACAAATTCAGGCGGTGTTTCACAGGAAGAGACAAAGGTCTGTTCTGAGTCTCATGTATCTGCTCAATAGCAAAACAATGTGACAGCATCACAACCAAGTGGCTGCTCCTTCTACTAGCAGTGGTTGTGTTTGGGGTTTTATTTCTTTTTTTTTTCCCTGAAGAGAAATGAAATACTCCCTGACCTTACTTTTTGAAACAGCTAAAATTTTTCCTAAAAGTAACCAAAAATAAAAAGGCAAAAATTATCTTTGGACTGTGGAAAATTTAATCTCAAATAAGCCCTATCAAAGAGAAGTTATGATAATTGTTTGTAATCGTGGGAAGTATTCACAAACTGTAGCTTTCTGCAGTATTGCCTAGAATAATTTCATATTTCATCCATAAAAAGTAGCAGAGAAACTAACAAATATTTAATATTGTCACTTAGATTTTTTAAAGACATAATTTAAAAGATGTCAACTTTTTCAAGTAGATAGAATATGCTAATTTTTCCTTAAGACTGGAAAACTGACACTTCAGTATTATATGTTCTTAAATATTTGATGTTTCTGTAGTTTGAATGAAAATGTTCTGTAAAAGAATTTGAAGATGCACACTTCTACATATAGTTATATAGCCAATTTATAGCTGATGCTGTGATCATATCTAGCTGTTTTACAAAGTTCTCTGCTATCTGATGTGGTAATCTCTGTGGTAACTGAGATAGAACTTTGTTCTGTTTAAAAAAAAACAGAAGGAAGGAAGAATAAAAATTACAACAGTACAGTTATTTTCACTTTTTCATTTGCTCTTACTCTTCCAGAAATGATCACATTTTTAATGGCATGGACACTTAAAACATTTTGAATTGTGAAAAAAAAAAGACTTTTGACTTTTTTTCTTTTTACAAAAATGTGTTAACTTTTTAACCTCTTATAAAAAGTCAGGAAGCATTTTGTAGAAAGCTTATATTCCCCATCATTCAAAATTTAAAAAAAAAAAAAGAAAAAACCAACTAAAATGAAAAAACTTTAAGACATTTCCATAAAATTTAATTTTTTTGTTTTAAATTATTCCTTTGTCCTTCTTTTAACCGTCCCTCCTCTTTGGAGTTTTGTAACTTGCAATTTTCAGCCATGCTTGCACAGTCTTTTCTCTCAAGACTTTCTACTTCCTACCTGTCTTCCTGGAATATATATAGTTCTGTCAGTGGATTTAAATCAACTGAACTACAGTAAAAATTCCTATTTGTGCATAAAATCTGTAGGTATTACCTACAGATAGGTATATACCTTCAGATAGGTATTACCTATAGATTACCTATTTGTGCTTCTGCAGGTAAATCACAATGCATTAAGGTCTGCCTGAAAATGTAAAGGATTTTGTAAAAGAAAAAAATTACCATATTGAGCTTATCTCTCACATTTAGAGAGTGGGGTGAGGATTACACCAGACGAGGTCAGAGTAGCCTGGTGGGAAGTGCCCTTCTCTCATCCATTCACAGCATGAGAAGGGACTCCAGCTCCCAGGCCAGTCCCCTTGGTGAGGTCAGATATCCCTTCCCCCACTCTCTCAGCACCACAGCCATCAAAGTTCTTTTCTCCTTCTGCTGCATGGCTTTCCCATCTTCTCTGGTAGCTGACATCATCTCTTAGCTCTGCCCCCTCCAGTCACATCCCTCTGCTGAAGCCCAGCCACCCAGGTGGAGCTGCCTGGTCCCCTGCACTGACTCCAAGGCATGAGCAACCCCATTGCTGGAGCCCTCTCGAGCTGCCCAGATGGCCCTGCTGGTTTTTCTTGCTACCTGATACAGCAGCAGTTAGGACATTTTCAGCTGGTGGACTCTTCTAAGACCTTTTTGGAGCTTACCTGTGTGTACTCACTCACTCAGGGTGGCATCGCAGGATGAGGATAGAGAACAGCTAAAAATTTTGCTTTCCTCTGTCAGCAGAGGGAAGAGAGAGCTGCTTGTTAGAGGCGCTTCAGAGAGGGTCTTTTGGCCCTGCTCACTTTCCTTGGAGATGTCAGAGAAAGACAATTTATTAGACAGTCATAACACATTGAGAGGAATAACGTGCCTTGAAAGAAAGGGGTGGGGAAGAAGGCTCATAATGGCTTCTTTGGTGAGTGAGAACGTGGAATGCTGCATGGCCAGGTTTGTGTTCCCATGTATTGAAATCAGTTTTCTGAAGGTTTTTCTTTTCAAATTTTCACTAACCATGGTTGTAACAGAAATGTTTCTGTTAAAATACCTGACACTCAGCAAAACAGATCTGCAGCCTTCCCTGGATTGCCAGCTGACTCATGTGATTTCAAGATTTCATCCCAATGTGCTAACACCTCTGAAAGCAGAGGGAGAATTTACAAAAATGTCCTTTCAGTGAACTGAAAGAGAGAGTTTGTAGGCAGAAGTTAGAATGTTGTTGGCAGAATATTAGATCATCTGTTTGAAGTTACATGTGTTAATCAAGAGGATTGTGACTGGTTATACAGCTAGGGACAATCCTCTATTTCTTACAGAAATTCAGGACATTGATGTCCTTGTTGAGTTTTGCTTCCTTGACTGTTTTACTCAGGTTACTGTAGTAAAAGCAACCCTGCCACCTATGTCTGTACTTCTGTATGTGCTGTACTTGGGAACTACAACATTTTTTGGTACACTGAAAACTTCTGAAGATGCAAAGCAATAATAAATACCTGCAGATATGGTACCAAAAGCCTTAGCAACATGCAGTTATCTAATGAGCAACCTGACACCGTTTCATATGTTTCTTTCTCTTGTATTTGTTTGCCTGCGAGGGCTTGTTTTCATGTTATAGGAAAAATAGAGGATGAGTGTTTGAAAGAAAGGAAGGCAACACCATTTTCCTTTGGTTTTATCCACTTAAATAATTGATCGTAGTATCTTTTATCAAGGACACAGCTCAGCTAAGAATGCTGACACCCACTTAAGGCAATGCCTACTGAGGAGACCAATTTGGGTCATGAGTAAGTGAAGGCCTGTGATTAAACCCTATTGACGTTCTCTCCCATTCTTGTCTTTAAATGATTTTTAAATATTTAGCAGCAAAAGACTCCTCCTTCCACAGTAACATTAGAATATATGTGTAAAACATTATTTGGACTATGTTTTAGAGACAGACTTTGGAACCTGAGTTTTGTATTTAAAAATACTGATTTCATAATCCATTTTGGCAATATTTTTAGTAGCCTACATATTAGGTTGTTTTAAAGTTTACAAGTTGCTCTTTGACAAATGTCTTCTCTTTAGTTTGTCACAAACAATAGTTTAATTTGTAGCTGTGTTTTTACTTATGACATTTCAATTAGTTGCTTTATCTATAAGCTGGCTTAAAATGCTCTCTTAGGTCCCATGATTAATATTAACAAATCCATAATCCAATAGAACCAGTAGAATAAAGATCAACTTATTTTTTACTGATCTTAGGCATTGAATGTGGAGTTTCAGTTCACACTGTATTTTTTAGTAACTAGTAGATAAATATCCAAATAAAATGCAACACAATTGTTCTGTTCAGTAATTGGAACTTTCAGTAAATTCTGTGATGTACTACTTTTCAGATAAAAAGCAGAAAATATTTGTCCATGTTGTGTGCTAAATGTAAAGGGAATCTTTCTTTTTGGGTCTGTTGTTACAGTCAATAAGCATCTGGTAGCAGAAGTCACGGGCCATATCCATTGTGAGTGTAAATTGTCATAGGCCCATTAACTTCAACTGAGCTATGACTATTTATACAAATTCCCTCGCCTGTTAGTTTTTTATTTTTAACACTAGGCTCCCCTTCTTTTCGGATAGTATTTCTTACATTCCTTTAGTGCAAAGGAGAAGTTTTACTGTATTCTAAAGTTTACTGTATTCTAAGTCTCTCTTTGAGGAGTTAAGTACATCAGTATGGATTTCCTGATATCCCAGGAGCACTGATCTTTAGACACAGGTGAAGATGTGCAAACAATGATTTTAAGTGCCGGAAAGGCGGGTTATTTGCAGAAACCTTTGGTCAGAGGATGAAGCTGTTTGTTCAGAGAATGGATACAGGTAGGGCAGGAAGCCTCTGCCCTTCTATGATGTGGGTGCAGGGTATTCTCCATTCAGGCAAGGGCCCAATGCAGCAGTCAAGTTGTCCCTGCCACCCATTAGTTTCTTGGCTTCAGCAGGAAGAGCACAAATGTGCATGTGTGGAATTTCGGGTGTTTTATGGTTTGTGGGTTTGGGGGGTTTTTTGAGGTTTTCCAGTACACCTGTGTTTTCGAAATTATGGTAAAACCAAATACCTATTTGTGTATGTTACTGAATTTCTGCCCTCTGTTATGGGTGATGTCAGAGACACCTGGCATTAGCCTAGCCCTTCAGTGGATAGTAATAGTTCAAACCATACTTTTAAAAAAATTACGCTCCTTTTCTCCTTCAAATATTTATACCCCAATTCTGTTGCCTTGAATGTCAGTAGTAAAACTTCCATTGATGATCTGTGACAATGGAAGGCCTATGAGAATGAGCAATTGTAAAGCCTGTAGTAACTATTACTTTAAAAGACAGCATTTCTAGAAAAATTTTTCTTCATGGTGAAACAAGAAATTGAGTGCTATATTTAATATTTTCTCTAAGGCAAATATACAAACCTGGCCAGAAGGTGCCAAGTATTTTTCCATGGTAACATTAATATATATTCAATATGTTTTTGAAAGGAGGCAAATCTTATAGATGTGATATGGCATATGAGGGTAGTATATGTCTTTTCTCTCAAATCTCATCTATGGCCTGTTGGGAGAGGGAATATTTGGGGATGTAAAATGATTTTAACCATTGAAAAGTGATCCTCTTGTGAATAGGTTTTGCTCCCCAGCACTATGATATGATACACATCCAGAGTAAGGGTAACACATTATGAAGACTGTAGTTCAACATTATAAGATGTCCTGATTTTGAGATTCAATGTAAACAAACCATGAAAAAAAAACACATACATATATATATATATATTAAAATAAGTGTGTGTCTGTGTATATATATAAAGATATATATAAATACGTATATTTATAAAATATATGTTAAAAACCCAGAAATAACTTTTTTTTTTTTTTCTGCAGCCCTTTATAATGCTCTTCCCAGACAGAGAGATTTGCCTCTCTTTGATTAATCATAGACCCTTTATTCCTTTATTCTTTTTAGTATTGCAGGTCATGTAATTTCTGTGATTTATATTTATGAAGTAGCCACACACTGGGCTAAGTAAACTCATAATCTGAAATGTGATGCCTATTCTTTTTCTTCTGATCTTGCTGTCCATCATGTTCATTCTCTTTACACAGCTTCTGACATTAGTTATCAAGTTGTAACTATCAGAAATCCTGAGACAACCTGACAAGATGAGCAACTGTATACCAAATGTTGTATTTTTCTAAGAGTAGCAAATAGGCTGTCATATATAATTTTTCTTTTCCCTCATCTATCACAGTCTGTGGTTTTCTGTGCATTTGTCCTTGCTTTGATATTCTGTTTGTAATGGAATATTAGTGGGAGGTCTCAATATTTAACAGTTCTTGATTAAAAGCTGCTTAATCCCTGGACAACCTGGAAGAGGGTCAAAGCTTCAGGTTTATTTGTTGTGGGTTTATAGGAAATTTTAATTGCATTTAGTTTGCTTGTGGGAAACTTCTGTAACATAGTTTCTACTACTTTTTGAAAGCTAACCTTTGGAATATCCTATTATAATCTATGAACTGGATTATGTTATTTACTTTGGTAAAGTGTAGGCTGAGACTATGTCTGTCCGTGTAACTGCTAGGGTAGGTTGGTAGTGTGTTTTTAAATGATATTTTTTTTTCCAGTGTATTAAATTGAAAAACTTACTGTTTCTGAGTTTTCTTGAGAACTTCTGAGTTTCTTTCTATGGCTGGTGCATAGCGTTTTGTCTCTTCTATTTTCAGGAAAACAGTTTTAACTTAAAAGTTTCTGCTGTCTTTGTAAGTAAAACTTGTGGTATGCAATCAGAATAAAGGTGTCTCACTAGCAAATTAATATCTGGTACCTCTCATTTCTGCTTTCATAATTCCCTTTGTGATTCCTGGCTAAAAATAGAGCTTCATGTGTTTTCTCTTATTTCTAAGGAAAATCACAGGGTCTGCCTTTACTGTACTTTCAGGGGGCACTAAATACATAGTGAAAACACTCATCAAATTCAGGTGCTTCAGAAGGTGATTTTAGTACTAAACAGAGTTTCCATGGCTGCCTTTGTTTTTTTACTGTTACTTTTTTGTTTCATATGCCCTCCGGTCTGTTCAGCTGCGACAGTTGCAAACAATAGGTGGTGTTACATAGATAGCGCATAGTGTATTGTACCCAGAGGTATTCTTTCCGCATTTCCAATTTTCCATGAAGAAAAGCATTTTTGTTGCCAGTGTGTTTTCTTCTGTGGTATTTTGTTTGGTGTCCTTTCTGTGTCATATGTGAAATTAAAGTAATGCTTAATGAGAAGGATGGGGGGTAGTGATGTCCACTATGGTTTTTTTCAGGACATCTAGAAATCTCTTTTTGTATTTCTAGAGCAGATGGCTATCTTATGGAAGAGTTGCATGACCTCCATCTAGAGAGTCTTCTATTCATCATGCTAGGTTTTATTCCTCTTCAGAGGCACCTGATTCTTCCAGTTCTTCCTTTATAGACCCAGACCGTGGAAGTTATGATTTCTAACAGTGGGCGGAGTAGCACTGTATGATTGAATCTGCATCTTTCTTCTACACCGATGGCTTGGTTAAAGCTCCATTTCATATGGACTTCTGCCCACAAACCTGAAGGCAGGCTGTATTTTATGAGGTGTTGCAGTGCATGTGTGATAAGGAACTTGTAAATGCTTATCAGTGCTTGGTTTGTCAAGATGTTTCCAGGCCTCATACAAATTCCATGTTGTACATAAAAATAGTATCAATATTTTGGTTTTATTTATGTGTGACTGAGGTAGTAGGTTCTTTTACTTTTGCTTTTGATTAGAAAGCCTAGTTCTTAACTGAATTGTTTTGGCAGAAGATGACCTTGTGGGTCTGGAAAACTGATAACACTGAACCTGAGCTATGGAAATTGGGGTTTTAGGAATAGAAGGTCTGTTTAGTCATATTTTTTACAATTTTATTTTTAAATCCAAACTCTGGTCAAACATATGACGAGTGTTTGGGAGGGGAGAGTTCGCTCAGTAAGAGAATACCTTACCTCCATTCTAACTGAGTGCTGAGAAAATTCACTTTCTAGGTGCACTGTCGTTGATTCAGCCTTCAAGCAAAGGTGCAAAAAAGACCAACACTTAACATGTGCCTGGCTCTCTTTTGTAAAAAAAAAAAAAATTTAATACTATAAAAGTGGAAGAAAATCACTTGAGAGAAAATTTGATGCTGTCTTGAATCATGTGCAAACTAAAGAACAAAGGTAAAAAAGTATCTGTGGTGGATAGCTTGTAATATTTCTGCAAGTGGAACAAATTGTACTCTTCTGGGTTCCTTTTGTGGAGTCAGATTTCTCTTTCACCAGGGTTCTTGATCAGAGCAGACATTGTAGCTCAAGCAGCAGGAAATTGAAGAGTCAGTATTTCTGTCTATTTTCAGCAGCTTTTAATTATTGCTCTGATCAGCAACTAAATTGCTGGCATATTGTTTGGAGCATGATTCAAAGCCACACATGGTTCCAAGGGCTCCTGTTTGAGCTGAGCATTATACCATTATATTATATTATATTATTTTATATTGTTTTATCAGACTCTACCCAGGTTGCTTTTTGTTGCAGATTTTTTGCCATGTCCCAAGGGTACAAGGACAGAGTAATCTATCAGGAGACTCTTACTGCTGCCACTTCGGCAGCTGAAATCAGTTTTCTTCCTAAGAAGACTAATGTAATTTTGTTCTGTCAATGCTACTACTAGGCAAACAGCATTCACTGAGTTTCCTGACCTGACAAAGATGCATATAGAATAACAGCCGCGCTTCTGTCAGAGTTAACTGACATCAGGTTACTGTTTACTTTTGCTTGTGTCCAGGGTAATGGTCATATTTAGTTTAGTATAATCAGCAGTTGACTATAACATGGGAGAGGGGACCATATGTGTGTATTTATAGTATCTAAGCTGTGTTTAAAAGTTCTTGACAAAAATAAACAAACAGCTAAGTAAGAGATCACACTGCTTTTGTCACCAAACCCATGCTGTTTGGAGTGTGCTTCCCCCCCACCCCTTTTTGGTTCTGGCAAGAGAACCCTGAACTGAGACCTGAAGTGTGAGATACAGTTTCAGTAAGATACATTGCAGACTTTGTTCTGCAGGATAGGGGTATGAATTTATTCTTTAGAAAGAGGTCAAATAGAGGTTTCATATTCATTCAGCTCCTTTTGGGAATTGCTGACTTCCTACTGAGGTGGTCAAGGATCATAAAACAGGCACAGACAAAATACTTTGATATTTTTGTCCCTTCAGGCATGATGCAATTGTTGCAAAATTACAGGTTTTATTGTAAGAATGAAAGAATATCACTGCAGGGAGTAGTTGATCCTATGACTCCTCCTTTACTTCATCTACCCTAATCAAAAATTTACATATCTTCGAGGAAGTAGAACTTGTTTCAGAGTTTGTAGACAAAATGTATCTTTATGAATATTTAACAATATTAGTGTGATAGAAAATAAAGGCCATATCTGGATAACAACTGCATTATATTCTTTATATCCATGACTTTTCAAGAGTCCGGTTAAGTCATTGTCTTTTTGAGAGGCAAAAAAAGAGATGCAGCTCAAGTGGTGATTGCTGGTTCCACCTTTTGGCTACCTGTATAGACAGTCCTGCCCAACTTTCCGTGGCCAAAGAGTAGAAATTTTGGTAACATTCCCCTGAAGAGGTGAGGTTTATCAGGGAGATGCAGCAGAGAAGAAATGAGAAGTTTCCTAAGACAGAGTAAGTTATCAGTGTGAGGAGCTGCAGTAGGCACAGGCAATGTTGGCTGGCTGTTATCAGACAGAGGGTTTCATCCTGATTTCTCACAGATAAAGTTATGAAATTTTACATGTAATCACTGATAGTTTTGTCCTGCTCATGTGGTATCTGAAAAAAGGATGGAGGTATTTGTTAGGGAATGGGGAACATGCGTGACCAAAACAGGTATTAATATCCAAAGATAATAAAGTACAAAGTGCAGAGGAGCATTGAAGTAAAACTTCAAATGTTGCTTGTATTGGAGAGGTATCTCAGACTTTTGAACTGTTTAGTTACAAAGCTAATTAAGTTTTTAGATGCCCTACTCTAGAGACACATTTATTTTAGATTTTTTTTAACCTATTTTTGGTCCATCATGCAGTATATGGCATGATGTGAATCCATCGGGTTAGTGAAATCCTAGCACAGAGGCAATGTCATCTTGGAGGAAACACATGGCATACTGGATATTTACTCTGAGAGTGCTCTCACTCTGAAGTCCCTTTTCAGTGCTCTGAAGTTAGGATCTGCAGATTGGTTCTGTGTTATTTACAGGGCATGAAGTGTTCAACTACTGAGCCTTTAGGCTAGGGCTTTTTGTGCTAAAATATTTATGTTGCTGTAAGGGAGTGAAAGGCCCAAAGCTTCATTGAATTGAAAATTATATTGAAATATATGTTGAAAGAGAAATTTGGCACTCACTTTCACTAGAGTGAAGAGGAAAAGAGGTTATAGCCTTGATTACTCTTATTCCATTTTTTAATTCAAGCTTGGCAAGATCTCTTCTGCTATCAACTACAGGAAATAAAGAGTGGGAGAGAGAAGTGGGAGAAGAGAACAAACTGCCTTATTTTATGGGGTATATGGCTGGATGCCAAACATGCATGGGGACATGTAACTAGATCTATGTTTCTGTCTCAGTCTAAAGGCTTTTAAAGAGATTCATCTGTCAAATTCTATTATTAGTTTATTATTTTAAAATTAATGTTGAGTTCTGTTTTCTTCTTTCTGTAATGAGTTATATACAGGGTCCCTCATTAAGACTTCCAAGGTAAGAGAGAGTTGGAGGAAAAAGCTGAACCTTGGGAATGGGACAATTTCAGGTTTACAATATTTTGAGTTTTTCCACTTTTATAAGAATATGTTTTGTAAAAATCCATTGGCAGCAGAGAGACATCTGCATATGAAATCCTAACATGTCTTTTGCAGAGAAGATTACCATGAAGATGGGTTCTGTCAGCCATATAGGGGAATTGCGTGTGCACGAATCATTGGAAACAGAACCATTTATGTGGACTCCCTCCAAATGCAAGGGGAAATTGAAAACCGAATTACTGGTAAGCTTATATATCTCTTTAGACGGGAGAAAGAAACATTCATAAAAGTATCCAGTTCAGGTAAAAACAGTGTTATCATCCTTCTAGTTTTGTCAGCCAATGACGAAGACGTCTTTATATTAAGGGTTTAAGGGGGTGAACCTGTTTTCCACTTGAGCAGCTAGTAAAATTTGGAGCAAGGAGAATGAGTATCTGTGGTAATATGTAAAGCTTCTTCCATGTTCTTAAGTAAAATGTCAGAATACTGAATTTTTAACAGCTTCTAGTTTATACTGGAGCTTTTTGCATGATGGATTCAAAAAGAAGATTTTGAGTTTTTTAAATGGATTTGTGATGTAGTGAAAAAGTACTGATCAATTATTTTCTTGAAAAAGCATATGGTGGCCTTTCCCTTGGGCTTCTTTGCTTTTTGCATAATTCTGGCAGAGTCTGGATTTTTACATTGATCTATATAAAACAAGAATTGACCTTCCTGTGCTCTGCCTACGTTTAATCTTTCTCTGAACATAGTTTTTGTACAGAGTCTCAAACATGCATCCAAAACCTTAATGATTTTTAATGGGCTGTACATCAGCATGGCTTTTCTTCATTGCGTATCAGCTAGCTGATATTAGCAGCTGTGACTCTGATGTACACAAAGTAGAGCAAGCAAAATCAACCCATGGAATAGAGCAAACTGTTTGTCATAATGTATAGCAAATCAACTCAGTCCCAGCAGGAGCTGATTTGCATCTGGCCAGATACAGCTCACTAATGGACTCTCCAACTTCACCATAACTAGTTGTCAAAAAGGTTTTAACTTCACTTGTTAGCTCTAACTCCCTAAAGACATTACCCTAAAGACTCGTTGTTAAGCCAGAAATCCAAGTCCATTTTTTCTCCTGTTCTTGAAATGGTGACCAGATTCTGGGACTGGCAAAATCCAGGTGCTGACCTTTACTTACTACAACACATTCTCCACTGGCCCTTCTCCTGTACTCTGTTGTAATTCCAGTCTCTTTAAACATTATGTTATTAATTAATACATACTGATACTTTTTTTCTTTTTTCGCCAGCTACATAATCTCTGTCCTGTTTGGACGCTTTTGAGCAATATGGATAATGTTTGACTATCAGAAATTATTAAATCTGTAATTCTGTGAATTAGGTTTATAATGTGCTCTTCAAAAACCAAAACCAAACTCAACAACAAAGAAACCCCTGTGATGTTATCCAGAAAATGTTTCTTGATTGAGTTGTACTTGTTTCATGGGATATGGAACATGGGTACTGATGACCTGGCTGCTGGTTTCCTAATATTACCAATTATTGGTTAGATTTCCAAAGCTAGGGTGTTGAACTCTCTGTTCTGCAGTTGAGGAGAATTCCTGATGGAAATGTTCTCTTCCAGGAAGACACTGAGAACGACCATATAGAGCTGCCTAGTGCCTAGCTAGACAGTTATGACAGAATGTTAATAATACAACATTTTCAAACTATATGCTTTTGAAGGTCATACCAAACATCTTATGCAAAAGTACCCAGAGGATTTCATAGCATTACTGGTTCTTGTAAGCCATACTATATGTAAAGCAAGTATTGTAAGACTGGGTGTTCTACACCCATATGAGAGGGTACTTTTGAAATCGCAGTAACTTGTTAGGTAAAGGAAATAGTTGAAAAAGCTGAATAGTTGCTGAATACTTGCTGCTGAGATTTTGCTGATAGTTTTGCCCATACCTCTTAAATGTAATTTTTGATGGTGTATTCCAATGTGCATGGGAAGTGAGGACACCTACTGTCCAACTCCAGGAGCATTTAGCCAGGTTACATCTGTGGGGAATTTTCATTCTGGAGTTTCATTTCCCTGCTGTACTCTTGTGAGAAATACTTATTATTTGTCTCCATGGCTCCTTGTGCTTTTTGGTCCTGGCCATGTGATTGGGTGAGAATATCAACCTTTGGTTAAAAAAATAATTACATTTCTGGAGAAAATCTTTAGATATGGCTTGGAAGACTGGAAGGCCAACAATGAATAGTGCACAGACCTGATGACTGACTTGTGTATATGTGTTTGGCTAGTAAGGTCTCTGCAGTGCTGTTCAACATCTGTTTAATAAATAAAATATAAACCCCCTAGATGCTACCACACAGTACTGCTGGCTTTTGCACTTCCCATCAAAGTAAAGATATAATTTTAAATTGTGCACTCTTCTTTCATGATGATGTAAATTCTGTAATGCAATGCCTTCACAAAACTTAGTGTGGAGTTTCAAACAACTGACAGTGACTACTTCAGTCCTTCAGTTTTATTTTTTCCATTTGAGTCTTTGCAACAAGCACGTTACAACTGTCCTTTGAGGCCTGATGGTCTGCTTGTATGCAGTGTTCCCAGTATGACTGATAAATGGTTATATTCCTGCATTACTATTTCTGAATTAAAATAAGCAAAGGTATAAACAGTCTGAAAGGCTAGATTTGCAGCTGCTTGTTGCGTGTTTGTCGTTCATGTATCATGTGTCCGCAGGAAATAAGATGATTGAAAGGAGTGAGCTGGACAAGAGAGAAAGAATTTATTTGTAGGTTGTAAATAGACTGCTGGATGACATTCCCTCTCTTTTTACAGTGTGAGTTGGTGGAACATGCAGTCTAGCAACTCTCACTCATAAATGATGCTTTACTGGGGAAGTGAATGTTCCTACATTTAAAGGTTGATTCAGCACCAGATACATGATGCACACACACATTTGTCTTTCCTTTGCAATGTGCAAGAAAATTTTGAGCTGAGTGTTAGTGTGTAGGTGCTGAGAGCTGAGGGGGAGAATTACATTCCTACCTCATTATGACATTCATCTTAATGTGATCAGTATGCTGAGACTGATTACATTCATTTTCCACAAAGCTGCTGCCTGTTAGGCTTCTCATGTCTGTTAAAAGCCATGTCTTCCCAAATATCAATGATACACTTCTTTTTGCCTGACAAGACTTGAAAAAACACTTATTTGTTTATCAAAATGGCTAGAGGGAGAAGAAGTTAGGAAGAATCCTTGTTCAGATTTTATGTAATTAGGAACTTTGGAAATACATACCATTATCCTGGCAGGTGTATCTTGCCTTTGCTCTTGATCCTTTCAAGTTAAAATTAGCCAGTTGCCTGTAGTCTGAGCAATGATCATCATCTGGGTTAATTTCTAGGAACTGAGGCCTACAAGCTCTGTGCAGACGTCAGAGAGACTGTGAGATGCTGTATTTTCTTCCTGCATTTGTCAACTCTCATTTACAGCAGAAATTACCTCATTTACCCATTGCACAGTAGGCTTTCAGACCCTCAAGGAAAGAATAAAGATGTTAAAAGCAAATGGCATGAAAATTAAGTTCTTTCTCATGCTATGAATCAATACTTACCTGTATTTTTGTTCCTCTGCAGCCGCGTTTACCATGATTGGCACTTCGACTCAGTTGTCTGACCAGTGCTCGCAGTTCGCTATACCTTCCTTTTGCCACTTTGTGTTTCCCCTGTGTGATGAACGTTCTCGGACCCCTAAGCCACGGGAGCTGTGCCGGGATGAGTGTGAAGTTCTGGAGAATGATCTCTGCAGGCAGGAGTACAACATAGCTAGGTCAAACCCCCTCATCTTGATGCAGCTACAGTTGCCTAAGTGTGAGGACCTCCCGCGACCAGACACCTTGGAAGCCGCCAACTGCATAAGAATTGGGATCCCTGTGGAGAGACTGAGCAGATGTAAGTCTATGTGTTTCATCACTGGGAAAAAGTACAGCTTGTTGCTTCCTCAGATTGTGTCTGAGAGACAATACTTTATCAGCCATTCTTTTTGTAAAGAAAGTGCTGAACTACTCATTTTTATCTTGTTAATACTGGCCATAATCTTGCATTGTGGTAAGGTAGAGTTAGGATGTCAAGGAGGCCTAAAGGATGCTGTTTGTACAGCAGAATGTGTTATATCAACCACCCTGGGCTAAAAAACTTCGTGTTCACCTGGCTGATTTGATGCAGATTTGCAGAGTGTTGCCTCCACCGGTGGCTCAGTCCTTGACTTTTTGGGTGAGCCTCCCCATACAACTATTTAAGAGTTTTGTTTACCTGTTGATAAACTTCATACAGTTTGTTGAAGCTTCACTGGAAGATCTGTCAGGAAACAAACCGCCTAGTGTTCATTATTTCTATATGGAAACCCACAGGAATATTAATCCTGTAAATTGAACATGGGGTTCATGTTATTATCTTTCTTTACCCACACAGGATGGGTGAAAACATTGATCTTGCTTCCATTAATTTATATTTACACCCAAAATTAGAAGGGCTGTTCAGTTATTAATAATTACATGCAGACAGTCTTTTTGACTACTCCATTTCATAGTGATTAATCACAACATAATTCAGTAGGACAACTCAAAGAGACCAAAGATGTTTAAAGTACAATGTGTGATAAGATTATTCTGACTATCCATTGTCTGAATCCACAGTTAGGAGCAGGAGCCATGGCATAATGGTGGACATAAAAGACTAGTTCTGTGCTTTTATGTAAATAATATAGTGTAGTTGAGAAACAGAAGTAACTAAGAATACAATGACAGAGACAAATCAGACAGGAAAAAGATACCAAACAAAAGGCATGAGAACAAAATCAATAAAACGTCTGGTGGAAGTTGTCCATGATTCTCAGAGCCAGTGGTGCTGCTGCTGATGGAACAGCTGCAACTTGAGTATTTGTGGGATTTGAGAGAGCTGGATTCCTGAGGGCTGGAGAAGGGAGAACAGAAAAATGTAATGTCTCAAAAATGCATGATTCAGCTCAGATCATGCATATAGAAGACAAGCACTCAAAAAGTATGAAGTGACGATAGCAGCAAAACAAAGAATAAAGATGTGGGTCCAGCAGACATGAAAATTATGCTTCTAAGGAGAAGAAGATCCTGAATCCTTTCTTTCTAAAGATGAAAATAAGGAAAAAGAGGCATGAGACTTTAGAAAATACAGCACTGATTTCTATAGCAAGTGAGCAGTGTGAAGAAAATGGGAAGATTATGAGAAGTAAAAGTTTTCCTTTTTGACATCTGGGGACTTTTCCTGAAGGGAAACTCGTATCTCTAATTTACTTTAACTTATCTGTATCTAAAGGTCCATACATGCTTCTTGTCTCCATTTGAATTCAGAATTGACAGTACTCATGTGTGTAACACAGAGCTGAGACATTCCAGGACATAATCCAGAAATAACTGGGTGTTAAAGTACAGATATACACAGAACTGAAATTTCAAAGTGAACAGCTTTCATTAAATCTCAGGGTACCTAAATTTAAGTACTTGTTTGCATACACGTTCTGTACACTTCAGCTGTTTTGGTCTTGGTGTTCCTTGATTGCTGTGATTTTTCTAACATTTTCCCAAACCCTGTGTTTTAGATCATCAGTGCTACAATGGCTCTGGAGCTGACTACAGAGGGACTGTCAGTGTAACCAAGTCAGGCCACACTTGCCAACTCTGGGACTCACAGAGTCCCCACAACCATGATCTGACAAGCACACAGTTTCCAGAGCTAGGTGGAGGACATGCATATTGTCGAAATCCTGGAGGTCAAATGGATGGTCCCTGGTGTTTTACAAAGAATAAAAACGTACGCATGGAACTGTGTGACATACCTTCTTGTAGTATGTATTCTCTTTCTTTTTTCTCCTACTACTGTTCTGAATCCTGTGTAATTTTGAATGTTCCTGGTTAATACAAGTACAATTCATTTAGGAGGGCTATATTTTTAAATGTTTAACTTGCAGCAACTTTGTTTTGTATTGTGATTGTTTAATGTTTTCTGGAGAACAGAGTTTGTAAGATACTCTGACACATTTTTATTATATACTGGAGGCTTAGTCTGAGGTAATAATTAATGATGATGCTGCAGTTTGTATTTTGACTTGTCAAATGACAGATTGCACATGCAAATCACCAGTATGTGTTTGGTTTGCTCATGCTGCTCAAGGGTACATTCTCTTGCTCTGTATAACATCTTGCAGGCAGCAAGGATTTTCAAATCCTATAGAGGGAGATATAGCACCATGCCTGGTTGGAAAGAAACAGTTTCAAGTGCAGAAACAGAGGAGTTTGAAGTGCATAAAGCAGATGATCATATCAGAAAAGTTCTACACTAGCTGGTAATGGCTCTGTACAGCACAACTGTTTGCAAAAATGAAAAGTACAGTTCTCACAGATTAGTACTATTCTGCTCATTTTCCCTGTATTGGTATACACACATAGTAGACTTCACACATTGGTACTGTCTTTGGATAGGAAAGTGTCTTTGGATATGACAGTTAATATGTGCTTCATTAGGAAGAAAGGCATGTTTCCTGCAGCAAGATACAGATATGTCATGGAAGCCATAAAAGTGGATTACATTGAGCTATAAAACTGCTCAGAGCTAATAAGAATTTTTTTAGTTTCTTCACTTTTTTTTGCAGTAACATGATTTGACATTTATAATAAATTTCTACATTGCATGTACCATAGGGTAAAGATAACACTGGGATGTGGTTGTGGTGAAAGCAGTTGCCATAAATAGCAAAACCACAGGTTACAGAAAACATCCCAGGCAGTTCCTGCAAACATTTTTGACATCACTAGGCTTTCCTAAAGTCTCTAAGTATTAAGTGAAAAAGTATTTTAGGAAGGTTCCAAACCTAAGTGTATTGATGTCTCTTTCATGTCTTTCTCACTATAACATAAAAGCTCTGCAATTCTATTAAGTACAGGACAAATAATATCTCTACCAATGAGAAGTGCAACGTATTTTATTCTGGGCAGAAGTAGCACCAGTAGAGGTAAAGAATTGGCCAAGTGTTGATGAAATGGCTGAATCTGTGAGAGTGGGTCAGACTGTCTTGTTGTACTGGGTCACATTGAGTTCAGTGGTTTATATATTGTGATAGAGACTGCTCACTTGTTTTTTATGGCCTGAACAGGATAATGCAATTATACCCTGGTCTGTGTTCTACAGTTTCCTCAACTGGAAGTCTCAAAAATAAAGTAAAATTAATCACATACTGTTACGGCCCACACATTAAATATGGGGCTCCTAGTTTATCTTCATACATTCATTACTATGTCCATTCAAGCTTTTTTGAAATGTGTAATGGAAAATTATGAAGAAAGGGGAGAGGGTGGTAATGTGACTTCTGTTTTCAGGGCATAGTTTACTTTTGATTAAAAATACAGTGTTAATAAGAATTCGTGTTACTATCAAAAAGCTTACAAATGCACTTCTGTGCTTGACAGGTCCACGTGACAACAGCAAAATGGGAATCCTCTACATTCTTGTTCCCAGCATAGCCATCCCTCTGGTGATAGCCTGCCTTTTCTTCCTGGTCTGCATGTGCAGAAACAAGCAGAAGGCATCTGCTGCTACACCACAGCGCCGCCAGCTGATGGCATCTCCCAGCCAAGACATGGAAATGCCACTCATTAATCAACACAAACAGGTATTTCTTACACAATTTGCTTAGGCCCACATATTTTCAAAGTGCAGTGATTTTCAGCATCTCAGGTTGTCTGTGTTCAAATTGAGCCATGTTGTTGGGGACCTAATTTTCATAGTGTGCAGGCCATCTACTTCAGGGAAAACCAGGTCTTGCACTTTGTAGGTGTATCTAGAAATCCTGACCTTGGACAATAGCTTTCAGTACACAGTGTTTAATGGCACTTGTCCTTAACCATCAATCGCCATTCTGCCTGTTGTCTAAGTGACTGGAAAAGTGGTTATTTCCGATCCAGTCTTCAGCCTACAGCTCATTTATGCTCCTGGTAATGATGTGGCCTATTTACCTGGTTAAAGCATGATGCACCCAGGGGTTTCTTGATCTAATTCTTCAGTCAAGACCTCTGGTGTTTTGATCCATAAGTGAGTTGAGAGCTGAGATGGCATGCAACATGTTTCCAAGGCTGTGAATCACAAAGAATGGTGAAAAGAAAATGGCTTCGAACTCATGTCTACATATGTCAGCTCCTGCATAGGATTTTCTGGGTCAGCTTAATTGATCTCTGCACTAAAATCCTGTTTGGAGCTAATGTTGAATTTTTAATCACAGCATTTACAAGATGCAAGCTCTAAAAAAACAATGCTTATTTTGGAAGTTGGCAACATCTGTTCAGGAAACTGTAGAGTATTTGATGAATATTATCAATTGTAACTAATTGCAATGATTTTGTGAGTTAATCTGAATATTTGAAGGAAATTTTCCAGCCCAGTCTATTGGCTGTTGGACACTAAAATCAGAGGTTGTTCCCAAATCACCTGCTAAAACATCTTCCCAGCTTGCTCCCTCATGCTGTGCTGCCCTGTATGTGAAGCTGTGCCAGCTGCACCTCATTTGGTCAGGGACTCCTCCATCCCATGCTGGTCAGGACAGACCCATTACCTCACCATCACAAACTGTCTTGCTTTCCCTTCCAGCTGCAGAGGGAGGGCTTTGGGGATTTCCCACTCTTGGGTTTGCAACCTTTTTCTTCAAGTACCAGAGGGAAATTCCTTCTCCTTTCTTTTCCAATTCCACCCCCATCTTTATCAAAGCTAGCTCAAGGTTCCTCAGCAGTGGTACTGTACACTGCTGCCCATGGCCAGGGGCCATTCCTATAGTGAAACATAGAAAAAGGGGCATTATCTGGTACTGCAGAGCTGAAAGAGAGAGATTTTGTTCCTGCTTCTGCTGGAAAGAATGTTTCAGTTCACTCTCAGACTGCCACCTCCTCAGCCTCATTGCTTTTCTGATAGACATCCGCTGGGCAGCTCGGGGATGGTCTGCAGGGAAAGTACAGATGCAGTTAAGAGATGTCATTGCTTGCCAGATTTACTCTGAACCCAGAATTCATTTAGCTTGCAGGAAGTGTGGCCACTCCTTTATAAAACTAATTATGTCCATTATCCTGCAGTATAATTCAATTTATACTTCTTGTAATAGTGTAACTCATTTCAAGGTTAATTGTGAAATCAATATACTGATGTGAATACACAAAAAACCAGAAAAATCCTTTTGGCACAATTTATCTTCCATTTGGAGATCTAACTACTGGGAGATTTTATTTAATAAGAGATCCTGTTGTTCAGAAAACATTGTGATTTTTTACTGTCTTTTCTTCATTTCAGGCTAAGCTTAAAGAAATTAATCTGTCCACTGTGAGATTTATGGAGGAACTAGGAGAGGAGAGGTTTGGAAAAGTCTACAAGGGGCATCTCTTTGGTACAGCACCAGGTGAACAGACACAAGCCGTTGCCATTAAGACACTTAAAGACAAAGCAGAACTGGCTCTTCGGGAAGAATTTAAACATGAGGCAATGATGAGATCACGATTACAGCACCCAAACATAGTTTGTTTGCTGGGAATAGTGACAAAGGAACAACCTGTAAGTATGATATTTAGTTATTGTTCCCACAGTGATCTCCATGAATTCTTGGTGATGAGATCTCCCCACTCAGATGTTGGCAGCACTGATGATGACAAGACAGTAAAATCCACTCTGGAACCAGCAGACTTTTTTCACATTGTGACTCAGATAGCTGCAGGAATGGAATATCTTTCTAGCCACCATGTTGTCCACAAGGACTTGGCCACTAGAAATATACTGGTGTTTGATAAACTGAATGTGAAAATATCTGATTTAGGCCTTTTCAGGGAAGTTTATGCTGCTGATTACTACAAACTGATGGGAAATTCCCTTCTTCCTATCCGGTGGATGTCCCCTGAGGCTATTATGTATGGCAAGTTTTCTATTGATTCGGATATATGGTCATACGGAGTTGTGTTGTGGGAAGTTTTCAGCTATGGCCTGCAGCCTTACTGTGGTTATTCCAATCAGGATGTCATTGAGATGATCAGGAACCGACAAGTTTTGCCATGTCCCGATGACTGCCCCACATGGATATACACTTTGATGTTGGAATGTTGGAATGAATTTCCCAACAGAAGACCAAGATTTAAAGATATACATAACAGACTAAGAACATGGGGGAACCTGTCTAATTACAACAGCTCAGCGCAAACTTCTGGGGCAAGCAATACCACACAAACAAGTTCTCTCAGCACAAGCCCTGTTAGCAATGTCAGCAATGCTAGATACATTGGACCAAAGCAGAAAACGCCAGCCTTCCCTCAACCTCAGTTCATACAAATGAAAGGCCAGATGAGACCGATGGTCCCGCCTCCTCAGCTCTACATTCCAGTCAATGGTTACCAGCCAATGCCTGCCTATGGTGCTTACTTGCCAAATTTTTATCCTGTCCAAATTCCAATGCAAATGGCTCCTCAGCAAATACCTCCCCAGATCATTCCCAAACCAGGCTCCCACCACAGTGGGAGTGGATCTACCAGCACAGGCTATGTAACAACAGCACCTTCCAATGCGTCAGTGGCCGACAGGGCTGCTCTGCTGTCAGAAGGCACGGATGACACACACAATGGAACGGAAGATATCGCCCAGAACCCTGTCCAGGAGGAGGAAGAGGAAGAGGGCTCTGTGCCTGAAACAGAATTGCTGGGTGATAATGACACACTTCAGATGGATGAAGCAGAAATTCAATCAGAAGCCTAAGGAATTTGGCCTCACTGCTAAGAATTCCACATCGCTTCCATGCATGGAGACAGTAGATCCTTAGGCTTAATAGAGTGATTTTGATCTGACACAGAGAAACAAAACTAAAAAAAAGGCAACATCCATTTAAAAGTGCAGCAGTAATGACATACTAAGTTTAATTACCATTTCCACCAGCAGATTTTTCAAATATGGTGATAGAGACTTGCTGGGTTTAATCTTTTTTTACTGTCCTACAGTTCTTGAGAGAAGCTGCTTTTTAAATATGTACTGTTGCTGTGCAACATGTTGCAGAGTAGCATTGCACATCATGTATATCATGATATATGAGTGTAATGTTAGTGAATTATGCTTAAACCAGTAACACAAAAAATAATCCAGCTATGGTTGCAGAATTGCTCTAAGCATAAAGAAGTGCCCTGTATGTGATGGACAGCTTAGTTTGTAGTATTTATCTCTTCGATGTAATGGACACAAGATTGTTGTTTGTTTTTTGAGTCTGAAAAACTAGGTTGAGAATAATAATCTGTGTTTGTATTACAATAAGAAGAAGAGGGAGGAACTGAACATAAAATTGACTGTGCTGAGTAAGACCGTGGGTCTGTCCAGCCCAGTGGCATGTCTTGAAAGACCATCGATAATGCCTGCCAAGGGATGGACTGCAAGGGCAATTTCCCTCGCAGAAATTTCCCAGGGTATGGCCCCAGCCTCCAGCAATTTGTGGCTTAGGGCCTTCCCAAGACAGAAGTGGAATTTTTTTCTGTTAAATAGCCTTTGATGGAATTTTCTACCATGAATTTATCCAAATGATTCTGAACTCACATAGAGCTAGAGTATCCACAACAGCTTGTGGAGTAACATAAGAGGAGAAAGGATGGTTTTCTTTCATCACTTTGGGTGAATGACTGACAGAAGCTTCCAAATGAGATCATCTGACTGCATTTGTGGATGAAAGTATTCCTTCTCTGCTGTGTATTTTCAACAGCAAACAGCCTTAATACACTGTTAACCAAAAATGGGGATATTGTAGGGGATATTATAGGTGTGCACTAACTTAATAAATCCAACTTTAATTGGTTATCAAGTATAGAAAAGGGATCCACATGTGTGTTCCTACATTGTAAAAGTGTTGGGTTTTGTGCGGGGTTACAGACTTACTTGATTTACCACAGTTACTGCTGGATTGCATGTGATACCATGTTTTTTTTTTCCCAACTTTGTAGTAAAAATGATCTTTGAACTTTAGAAGACCAAAATAAGCAGTCATGTACAAGGTGCTGTTTTTGTGCTTCTATTTGCGGGATGAATCATGTACAAACCTTTAAATATAATTTATGTTTTACTACATTTTATATACATTTTTATTGAAATATTTTGGATTTTTGAATGAATGACTTTATAACTTAACCATTTACAATATTCACATGTGGTGCAGTTCTATGGTATTGCTGTTCCATTTTGTTAAACATGCAGCAGGTCCATACATTTCATGACCCCTTTCTGTAATACAAGTGGTACATATTCTCATTGTAGCCAACACACACTATAGCTATAAGTTCTACGTCCAACATGGACTATTCAATAAAGTGATGCAAAAAGTATGATGAAGTATGTTATCCTACAGCCACTGTTTTTCTTATGGTACTTTGCGGTACTTTTTTGTTGTGGTACTTTCTATGGAAATAGAAATGGCCTCAATTGCTTAAGTTACAGGTTTCACACTTTAAACTACAAGTTTTTATTTTATTACATTGGGATTCACTTTTAAGTCATGTATCATTGTGATCTACACCCTGTGTTCAAGATATGGCAGCATTACTTATTTCTGGCATTTCACCTGGACTTGGAAATGCACTGGTAGGAATAAAATATGAAAGCTTTATTACTTGTGTTAATATAATGCAGCTTTGGGTGCTTTTACTAAATAAAAGATAAATTTAAAAAAAAAAAAAGGTGACATTTATTTATATTACGTTCTTTGGTTTTTTCTAGGTTTCCTTATCTCAGATAAATGAACTTGATTCATCAGCTATACTGTCTTTCTTTGTTCCTTTGCTAACATACTTCAAAGTGGAGGCAAATGGTTCAGTTATACCACAGATTTGTCAGTGAGAGAAAAGATAAGTAAGCAAATATTCATTTGCTTACTGGCAGTCAGTGGAAGCTTCTGTACAGTGCTGTCTGAAGTTCAGCCTGTTTCTAGTAGTCAAAGAGCATTATGACTTTCTGTGCTTTGAATACAGTCTGGGAAACTCCTAATTCTCTTCTTTAAGCCTCATAAATTCACTACAGACAGAAAAAAAAGGTCAGATTTCTATACTGATTTCCCCATCCCCATTTAATGTGGAGGTGCTCTCAAAGTGGTGGTCGAGGAGCAATACATAATTTTCTAGGCCAGCCTTGGCAATACACACAGTACTGGAGAGGGATATTCCCCCTTTGTTGATGTGGGTGAGCTCATCTGAGCTGCCAAGATCAGAGCCATGATGGCATGCAAACACCTCCTAAGCACTTCAGGTGAGCACCTCTGCCCAAGCACCACCACCAGTGTGTTAGTGGCTACTCTTAAGTCATATGGATTGGCAGTAACTTCTTGTTCAGCAGCTTCCCGGACTAGTCTTGCCTGTGATATCTGCCTCATAGTCCCAGCCAGTTGTTAGAGTCTGCTTTTCCTCCCCAAGACTTGGAAGCAAGGCTAAGGGAGATCAGGGAAGGGATGAGGAGGTAAGGGGATGGGACAAGATGGTAAGGTGGCAGTAAGCGAGGGAAGGGTTGGGGCAGGGTCCAAACAAAACCAGCACAAACAATACTGCTCACTTGGGCTTGCAAAGGTACTTCTTCCTGGCAGGTCTAGCAAAGCTGGGATTTTTCTTGAGGGCAGAACAGCTTTTCTAGCAGCAAATACATGTGTGGATGGTCAGTAAAGGGCAAGGTGTTTTTGAGAAGACTGTGAGGTTGCTTCAAAAGTTTTCTCTTGGTTCTAGTACCCTGCTCTGTCTATATTATTTTCATAAGAAGACTGGGTCTGACATTAGAAAAAGTGTATTGGGCCTTGATACTGTGCACAGCAGTCCACTGGTGAGGCAGGAAGGTCCCTGTTTGGAAAAGCATATAGGGTAGGTGGAGAATGGATATGCAATCACAGGGCAGGAAAACTGAGTAATGGTTCCTAGTTGTCGTGGTTTGACACGGAAGTGAATTTTTTCAGAAAGTTGTGGTCAAACCTATCAGTGGTCAGGTTTGGATATTGGCACCTGGAGTGACCACTGAAGGTATGGACACGCCTCTGAGAACACAGGGGGTTAAAAGCAAGAACTCCCAGGGGAACTGTCTCTTTGGTTCCGGTCGTCGGAGAGTGCAGACCTGCCTTGCCCAGCCTCAGGCTGGGCGCGGAGGGGGAAGCCATGCAGGCTGGGAGAGGTAGGCCAGGGGCTGAAGGACTGGAACTGGGCGGGCCCCCCTGCGGACAGAAGGGTGGAGAGAAACTGAGATGCCTTTGTTCCCTCCCACCCCCAGAGGGAAAGAGACAGCCTCACAGCACTTGGAATTTGCTGGCAGAGGAGAAGAAGTGGGGGGAAGGTGCCCAACCGTGGGAGTTTGAGTTCTGGGCAGAGATTTCAGCTGTCTGGGTAGTGAGACTTTCAACCCATTCCTGGGAAATGAGGGCTTTGTAAAATACTACTCCTCCTTGATTTGAAGTAGAAGAGAGACAGTCTAGGACCTGAGAAGTTAGAAGAAGAAATTTTTCAGTAAGAGGAGATGATGAAGTGGCTTGTGGCTAGACTTTTCTTGATAGCCATAGACTGAAGCAATTTCTCCTGCAACAGAGACTACATTTTTAGGGGGATGCAATGGTGAGCCAAGAGACCTGCTTCAGTGACTACCAGCACATTGAGTGGAGTGAACAGAGAAGAGTTGAGGAGGGTGTGGTGGTGCCCTCTGTCTTCAGGAAGAAGATGAGCTCTGTTCTTGAGACCCTCAGCCCCAGGGGAGGAAGGAAGTGGGGGGGGGGGGGGGGGTGCTGTTGTCCCAAAAAGGAGAAGCTGTTGAACCCTCGGCCCCAGGGGAGGAAGAAATGGCTGGGGGTGGGGGGGGTGGGCTGTGGTCCCAAAATGAGAAGCTGAACTGTTTCTTTTGGTCCAGGAGCCCTATGAGCTGTCTGTCCATGCACGGTGGTGAGAGCACTGTGACATGGAAAGGAGTGTGTCACACTGGCAGATTTTCTCTGGGCAGTGCCATGTGTGACATGGAAACACAAGAGGTGGCAATTGTGTTTCCTGGGGGTCTATGGGGCAAGAGAGACTCCTCTCTCCCTTGAGGGACTGGGTATTGATTATCTGAAGGGTGATGACTTGATTGAGGGTCCAAGTTGTCTCTTACTGTGGTTTGCTGGAGTTTGGGTGGAGGGAGGAGGAATGTTTTGGAGGGTTTTCATTCTGGATTTAGTGTGTGCCTTTTATCATGGTAGTAGCTTAATAAAGTTCTTTCTCCTTTGTTTCTAAGCTTGGGCCTGCTCTGCTCTGTTCCTGATCGCATCTCACAGCATTTATTTAGGGAGGTGAATTTTCATGGGGGTGCTGGCATTGTGCCAGCATCAAACCATGATGCTAGTCTGCATGGGGAAACTCACTATAGATGTGTCACTAGCTCCAGTTTGACTTCTGTTCTGATATTGTCCAAGATCTACATTATTGCAGGGTCTTCTGTTTTACCCACTGAGACTATAGGGGAGACAAAGCTATAAAGAGTGCCGTATAGGCAGCTGTATAAAAACTGAGGATTCACCCACAATGCTAGCTACAAACAGACATTATTACAAACTTTGATAGGCAGGTTCATTCCTTCATCTAAACATCACTACTCTTAGTTTCATCTGGTGATTTCCCTAAAGACTCATCCAGAGGAGCAAGCCCCCTGCCGAGACACGAATCCTTTGCTATTGTATCTGCCTTGGCTGTGAACATCACGGTGAGTCATAGGGAATTTTCTTCATGGTAACAGTACCTCAAACTTTTATTAGAGAGATGAATTTGATTTTTTTTTTCTCACTATCTAAGGAGTTAATCAGATGTCACTGATTTTGTGTTCAGAGGAATCATCTCACTTCACCTATGTGGGAGTAAAGGGGAAAGGTCTGACACTTTCTGGAAGAGAGCTCAGAAACATTTGCTGAGTTGGAGAATCTCAAAATATGTCAGACCTTGAGATGTTTGACAGAACAGAAGTAAGGACGAAAAACATCCAGCTGCATGGAGAGTAGTATCTTCAAATAAACCCTAAGTCATAGTTTCACCATGGGTAGAAAGTAATTCTGTTTCTAGACAGGCAAATGCTACTGCAAACTGTATTCCAAAACAGCATTTCAGTTACCCAAAATATGAAGAAAAAATCAACTGGCAAAACCATCCTCTTTTTGAGGAAAGGGACTATATCCATATTGTAGGGGACAACAATGTATGTTCCTGTTCTATGAATAAATCTATAAATATTAGTGGAAACCATTACTATAATCAAGTTTTAGGGATTTGCTCAAACAATGGAGAACTGAATATTAGTAGCATACGGCACAAACAATGCCATGGCTTGGTGTATGATTTTTAGTTCCACCTTACCAGAAAACTGAATTTAGTTTCTTGTTTGTCAAAAGGGAACTTGTATAGTCTTCGTTTTGCACAGCTTCCAGATATGACAAGTTTGGTCTCCTTCAATCACCAATATGAATTCTAAACAATCAAAGTACTGTTAAGAAATACTAAATGTGTTCACTTGGCAAGATAAACCAAGTCTGTAATATCTGGGTCAGTCAGATCTTTCTCTAGACAAAAATGTACTGTGTCTACTGTGATAAAATATAGGAAAATTAGTTCAGCAGGATTTCCTTTCCAGAAAAATGCTGTAAAAACCTTTTGCACCTACTGTTCCTGGCTTGTGCTATGATAGATGTTGTAAAGTTACAGTGTCTGGACTCTAACTATTTCTCCTTCTTAAACCCCCACACAGTGGGGATTCCTAGCACTGGGTTGCCACTGTAGAAGACTGGGCCACTTGGCTTGCTTTGTGACCTCAAATAAAAGGCAATCCCTGCATGTGTTTGTGTGCACACATGCCTGATTGTGCAAGAAAAAATATCTGGAATTTAAATATCTGTGTTCAGGGTCAAATGAAATTAACGAACACATTTGCACTGATGTGCTGTTATCCCAGGGCTGTGTGAGATCTTGTGCAGCTCTGAATCCAAATCCAATGTCTCCTGGTGTACTGGGCACTGCTTCCACTCAGTCACACTCCTTGGGGCTGTGGCAAGAGCAGACACCCAGGACAAACTGTATGTGAGGAATCCTGTGAGCAGCACCCATGGAGCACTGCCTCCATGTAGAACTGCCAAGAGGGTTTTTACTGTCACTGTGTCCCTCTTGCCCTATCCAGGCCCCATTTTTTATTAGAATTAAAAAAAATATGTTTCTAAATCTTAGCTGAATACCTCAAGATTGCACAAGCAGGGGGAAGTAATGCAATAGAGGTTATGGCAGGAGCTGGAAATAGTATGGGGTTCTGAGGGCTGTAAATCTCCAGGAGAGTCGGAATTTAAAATAATAAAATACTGAAAGAACACAGAATCCCATGTAGCTACTTCTCATTTCTATTGATCTAAAAGAGGAACTTTACTTTATCTCAATTACAGTGTACCTGATGGTTTAACTGTCCTTTTTAAAACCTATCTAAAACTGAAATAATCCATCTGTTCAGTAGGTTGTTAACTTGAAAAGCAGTGGAATTAGAGGAGGGAATTTAAATTAAAATTACAACATTAATTTAGTTGAATACTTATTCCATACACCAAGTAATAAAAAAAGGTCATGGAGAATTACAGAAAGCATTTTTGTTGCTCCATATTTTATGTCTGTTACTGAAGAATAATTTTTTTTGTAGGAGCCACCCTCCACATAGACTTCTTTCATATTTCTTTTCAAACTAATAAACTAGTCACTGGAGATGTTTGGAACTGTTGTAGTTTTGATTCATAACAATTCAGTTTTTAAAATCTTATCAAGAAGTTTAATTCTTAGTCTGCTTTAGAAGTAGCTATTTGATATCCACCAGCACTATGAAACAAAAGAAATTCCTTCCAGAATGACAATTAACAGCAAATTAAAGAAGTGAATCTCTAAGTAACTTAAAACCAGAAACATTTAAGGTACTATAATTTAATTTAGATATAATATTACTTCAGCTGAGGCTGATTATTCTCAAATGTAGTCTGAGGCTTTACAGTTATGATAAAGATCATTGTCTTGCTCTGTTGTTAATCCTATGGATACATTTTCATAACTTGATGTGGTTTTCCATTTAATTACTTTCATATCAGATTTAAATATTTTTATGAGAATTAACCTGAGGTGGTGGGAGAAATATCTTGCAAAATGCTGGCAGCCATGTGCTTTTCATACCAAGGAAGGGATGCTGTGCTCCATTTTTGTTCCATCACCTTGTGTCCACACTAAATGCATGTCTCCTCAATGAGTCCTTCCCTTCCCAGTTCAGCTGATAATTTTACAACAAATTACTGAGGAAACCTTTCAAATTGTTTACTGCTAACATTGAGAGCACTGGGAATAAAAAATTTGTTTCTTTATGGGGAAGGTATTTCATGTGTCTTTGCTTCCTCTGTTCCTTATGCCTTTATTATATCCCTCTCCCTTGTCCTCTCTTAGATATTTCTCAGAGGACAACCACAGCATTCACTATTACATCTCCTCTACCTGGAAATACTGTTTTCTTAAGGCAGACTAAAAGACAAAATTTATGTATTTATAAATAGATATGCCATATGAATGGTCTCAGTCTTGACATTTTGAAAAGGCAGTGGAGTAAGAATTCTGTTCTGATATTGTCCAAGGTCTACATTATTGCAGGGAATGTTTGCAGACTCAAACATTCCCAATTGAATGGGTGTGTGGATCTTTGGTTTTCAGCACAAGTTCACTCCTGATTTTGCTGTGGCCTGCAGTTTTGCATCCTATTAAATGTAGGTGTTGGATGTTCACTGACATTTTTCCATGTCTTTCCTTGTAATTAGTGACTATTTTTGTGATTTCTTTACCTGTTCTTTTATCCAGGTATCTGCTGTAGCAGTCCTCTGCTGTTGGTGTCTGCTGCTTTTGTGGAGACAGCTTCCCCAGTTTAAAAGAAGCAAATCCAACCAAACCAATGAGGAATTCATCTCCAAAATAGATGGAATGCTTTGAGCTCAGGGCTTCTGCTCTGAGACACTCAGCAAAAGCCACAGCAGTGTGGGTACTCCTTACTCTCCTCAGCCTCAAGCCAGTCATTTTGGCCAACTGTGCTGGAGGTGCTGAGACACTGAGATAGTCTTGCATGAGGGCAGGGGCCTAGGACTGAGTATTTTTCCTAATCATATTTGTTCGAGGAATGGGGTTAATTCTGGACTGAATGCCCATGTCTATCACTTGGCACTGTGTGGGACCCCATGTAAGTTGTTTAGGTTTATGTTTCTCCTGTAAACAGCGAAATTTTGCATGTTTCTGCAGGTATTTTCAAGGGAAACACATGGGATACGAGGGAATTCTTACTGCAGGCAAGATGAGCACCTTGATGGTTGCTGAGGCTTCATGCAAGACATGGCCCAAAGGCATTATGAAAGGTATCCTCTGTTCTCCAGAAGATCAGAGGATTAAGAGGCTGCTGGCACCCATGGGCTTGGTGCAGGCTGCCTGGCTGTGGGTGCATCATGTGCAGATGTAGCACTTCCTCTGGGGTGCACTGGTCTGAAATGAGTGGTTACATCTTATAATGACAAATGGTTTTGAGGCCTGAACCAAAGCCAGTTGAAGTCATTGGGAAAAACTCTGCAGCTTCAAAGGGGTTTGGATTAAAGCCATTAGAAATTTTCACTTTGTTTTTTTAAATAAACACTCTCCAACTTGTAATCGACATTGTACTCAAAGTATGGTTTTAAAAATCTTATTTTGCTTTTAAAGCTTCTATGTCAAATGGTAAAGAGAGTATGATTTTCTGAATAAATTAAAAAGTCTGTGGTTTTTTGTTTTTTTGTTTTTTTTTTCATGTGGCAGTGTGACATTATAATGCCTTAAATTGTTTTGTGCATACCACAAAGTATTCATGGTACATACTGTAATTTCTTGTAATCATTTTGTTCACTAGCCTGTGCCCTTGGGAAAAATATTTGCCAAAATAACATTCATGAAAACCTCTTTTTTTTTCCGACTTTGCTTGGAAACCCACAAACCCACATACATATTTGCAATTATCTGATTTTAATAAGTGAGAATTAATATACCTACCTTGCTCATGCATATTAAAATGTGCTAACATAAGAGGGTCTTTTGGAGGAGGGGGAGGGAGAGTTGGAATTCTGTCTCTTTGGAAGAAGTCCACCTCCAGTCTGAGGTGCAGATCTGACAGACGATGCCCAAGCAATGGAGATAATAAGGTTTTACCTTGTCCTATGGCAGCATTTATTGAAAACAGACAACATCACAGGAGAGTCTGGGAGGACTCCAGGGACCCTGAGGGATAAAACAGTGGCCGCATCCCACCCAAGTATGTCCTGCCAGCCTGGACCCTCCCCTGCTGGCCTCTGGCTCTAGAGTCTTTATTCCTTTCTTCCAAGGGTTTGATACCTGGTGTGTGTCCCATGGCACTGAGAGTTGAGCACTGTGAGGCCACTGTGTTCATGTGGCTCCAGGGAATGTGGTGGTGGATGCTAACAGCTGCCCAGCACTACAGCAAGGCACCGTTTTGGGTGGGGATACAGACCCTGTCTCAGAGGCTCCTGAGATTTCACCTGGCCCACTCCAGAAAATGCACCCACAGTAAGAAGATACTTGTCTTCATCCTGTCAGGAATCTGCTCTGACAGCAAGTTTCAGGCAGGATTTTTAGCGCTTCCTCTCTCCAGGACAGAAGTACAGCCCTGCAAACCCACTTCTGTTGTCCCAGTACTTCTGCTTCTGGATGCTCCTGAAAGCAGGGAAACATGCCACAGTGAGGGGAGAAGGCACTTTCTGGGGTCCCAGAAGGCATTTTGTGCAAGTAAAATGTAGAGTTTAGATGAATTGATGATTTTTTAATAAAAATCAGTTTACATGATCTTTTTGTGGGTTTAATGCACAAGGTTCTTAGGCTAGTGCTTAGTGTGGACCTTACATTTGCCAAGGTTATTATCTTTGACTTGCAGTTTTCCAAGCCACTGTTACCAATGTGTGGGCACATGTTCCCCTAGTGTTTCTTCTAGATTGGTTTTGCTGTGAATACTGGGTTGCAAGTCAAGATTTTATATTTCTGGTAAGCCTTTGAGGAAATGCTAAACCTCTTCAATATTTTTTCACAAAAATTTCACTAAAGCCAGGATAATTTAAAGCATGATCTTGAAATTAATTGTCCATACCTTAAATTCTTATTTAGATTCCTGCCTTACACATATGCATGTGCATACCTGTGTACTCTCACAGGGCTGAGCAGATTATTGAATGGATACATACTTGCAAAACTGGCCAATATTTTTAACTGTTTTAGAAGCTGTATTAAAAATCTGAATGTAATTCTCACAAAACATAGTCCAGTACAATTCTGCTTTGGTAAAGAATGTGCTTTCAGCACATTTTAAAGGGGATTTTAAAACTATTGCTTTTTAAAATTTATATAAAAAGTAAACAGCATCCCTGGAAACGTTTCAAGGAAAAGAGCTGTAAGTTTCAAGAAAGGAATCCAGTGAGCTATTGGCAAAGAATATCTTGTGTTTTGAGCAGTATATTGACATTTCACCTGGCATTATAAATTCATATGAATTATGGAAATTGTAAATTTTTAACTTGGCCTTTTGCTTTTATACATCCTAGCCTCTCTTTTCAGTGTAGTGTTCTGCACTGATATTGATTAGAATATTTAAAAAATCATATTTAGCAACCAACCTCAAGAATAATTTTTCTTTTGTATTGCATTGTTTTGCTTAAGCTGTGGTCTCATCCTTGCAAGAAGACGACAGTCACATTTGACAAAGCAAGTGAGAAGCAGTAGTGAACTGAGCTGATAGACTTTGTCAGAAATATTCTGGTTTTGTTGAACTCAGGGAGAGATGCTCTATCACCAATTCTTTAGAGTCAATCCTGACTGTCATAAGGTTTGGCATTTCTGGTCAATCAGATATAATTTGAAAATATTCCAATTTTGACAGCTGGTTCTCCTTTATAAGAAAACATAGTAGAGGGAAACTCTGCTGGTTAATATTATTGCAGTTCAATTTCTAGCTGGCAGCGAAAATCAAATAAATGAAAATCAGTGTAAAACTTGGCTTGGTCTTGGACTCTGACCCTGCCCTCTTCTTTGTCTTGGCTACAGCAGTACTTCAAAATACATATTTTCTAAGAGCCCACAGTTATTAAGACATCTTACATTTCAGGCCTACAGATGTCCAGGTCTTGTTAGGTAAGAGAAGTGAAATTTTCAGTTTATGCTAAACAGGAAAAAAACTGGCATATCAGAACTAAAATAACACTAAAAGATGTGATAAAAGACTCTTCAAAGAGTTAACCTTGGTGCTCTACCAAAACCATGTATAGGTCTCATTTTTCAAGAAAAGGGATTAGGAGGAAGAAGATTCCTTGTTATGTTTGACATTTACTCTTTGCTATTCTTTTCCATATAAACCCACATCTGGTAAGACTTTTAAGTATAAGTTTAACATAAGACAAAAAATTAGTTCTTGGTGCCAATTCTTGCCACTGATTCTAAACACAATCTTAAAAATTGAGACCTGTGATGTAATGAGAGGGGACAATGTCCCAAGAGTCATATTTAAAAAATTTTCTCCATTACCTTGGAATGTTACTGAGGATTACTGAATATTGCTGCCAGTGCAGAATTACATCTCACTAAAGGTAATGGCCATGCTTTCTTGGCCTTCCCTGTTTATTGTGTCACAGGTGGCAGCACGGGCCATTAGTCACATCAGCAAACAGGGTGAAAGAGATGTGTAGCTAGCAACAGTGACAGCCATTGTAGCAACATTTTGGTTTTTTGCTGGCATCACTAGGGGATGTGGTTGCAATCATAAGTGCAGCTTTGACCTGTGATTTTTTTTTTTTAGCTGGAGAGGATACGCATTTCTGCTTATCAAATGAAGTAGGAATGTGGATGTCTCTAAGTAGTTACTTCTGAAACGTGAAGATGCATTTGTAGCAACAAGGGAAAAGTTTCACTGAAATTATTTTTCACGGAAATACAGACATGTTTTGAACATTGTTATATGTCTGCAGGAGCAGACTTTTGCAAGTATGCTTGCAATAGGACAGTTTAAGTAACTGTAGAAGCAACAAAGAAGACGTGATTCTAGAAATCATAAATCACAGAAACACTTCTAAGAAATATATCAGCTCTTTTTGCAAGTGTGAGATAGGATAAGCAATATACCTTGTGAGATGTTTCATGATTGTACTTTTGAAATTCAGTTGGCACATGTACTTCCATATAATCGAGAACTTAAAACTTCTGCAGAATGGTGTTCCATAATGGGATGAAACCACTTATATAACTGTGCATCATTGTGCCTTGATCTACCAACAGATCCTTAGTAAATTTTCTAACAGACCAAAGTTCATGCATTTTTCTCAGCAGTTTAAGCCTATTATCAGTAATCCTGAAACTAGACACTGTTGGTAAAAACAAATAAATATTTATATGTTGTCAATTGATTTCATAATCTCTATAAAAAAGAACACTTGGAGCCTCTAGGATTTAATAAAATGAAGGGCACTGAACAAGGCAGATGCTTTGTGGAATATCCCAGAGTTGTGATAGTAAGACAGATTTGCCCATATGTTTCATTTCACACTTTCTCAATGGTTTTTATTGATTTGGTTAAAGTGTTGTATGAGCATAGCATTGCCAACAGCGGAGTATTAAGATGTGTTACCCATGATGGCACTGTAACTATGAGTTTATTTGGAATCCTTTGTTATGTAACAAAACATCTTGTGTTGACAATTGTATGACAACCTTATGGAAAACTAGGTAACTGTGTTGATTGTTTACTGCCTAGTTTATCTCCTCTATAATGAAGCTCTTTTCTTGGGTAATACTTGCTTGAGCAGTAATTTTGATTTACCTGTACACCAGTCTTCCAATCTTCCACCTCTGCACCTTGTATCTCATGCTAGTGGCAGTGGTCTGTTATTGCAGATGACACTTTGGTATATGTTCGCCTTTATTGCTAGTCCCACAAATTTCATTTGCATCTATGTATGCATTTTACAATCCACATATAATCTATTATACTCGATGTTTCTTCTGCAGTTTTCCTTGTATCTCAATTAGATTTACTTATAAAGCAGTTTTTTATCATTTACTTCTGTTTAATTAAAGAATTTGCATTTCTGTATCTTGATGATACACTTTCTCTGGTGACAAAGGAACATTCTGTTAAGCAGTTTCAATACACATAGAAAATATAACTAAAATACAATGAAAATGTAATCTTAAAGAATACACAGGGATATCAATACTCATATACCTATACAGCTAATATCTGCAGTTTTTATTTTTTTAAAATTGAAGTACACTTACAGCGGTGTTATATTCACCTGTAACTCTTGGTTTAGATCTGCCTTCTTGCTAAAATACTGTGAAATAAGTGGAATATGCTGCTCCTTCTTTATATTCATGTCCTTTTTAGTTCTAGAAAAGGTCACTTTTACATTCACATCAGAGATAAGTGTGTGATGCTCCACTTTTTCAACATAATCATTAAATACCATATAATGACCTTGGTGACACGATTGCACAGAAACATTCCCCTTCAGCATTATTACGGTCAGAAACAGTAAAGGTGCAGTGTTTGTCAGCTTCCACAGATGGAAGCTTTAATTAAAGTACTTATCTGTTACACTAAATAAATCTTCCAAATAAACAGATATTGACTCATCAATGTTTTCTGCAAGTATAAGAATTTTTCATGCCTACATTCACAAAGCTTTTATTTTTCCCATTATCCAAAAATGAGTCTTGCATTTAAATGAGGTAATTCTCTAGAGAGGGACAAAGGAACTTAACAAACTTTGTTTTCTTTTATGCTCCATTAAGTCAATGTTTTCCTTCCCTCCTCCCTCTCTCCTTTAAAAAGCAAGTAAATGTTTATTTTGGAGCAAAATGAAGGTAGCCCCTCTACCACACTTTTTTCTTTTTTACTTCTATTTTTCTGGTGCATAGGGTCAGGGGCAGCAAAGTTGCCTTTTGCTTTTCGGTCTGGGGTCATAAAATACTCATCAAGTAGGCATAAACCAGCTAAGAAAAACAAACCTTTTAAGAGTATGCTGTCTGGACTCTGTGCATTAGTATTTTGTGCTTTCAGTGTTGACCATGAAATGTCTGCTCACGTGTAGAAAAATAAGGGTGCAGAAGAATTAACTCCACACTTCCCCAAACCTTTTAAAAATGAGAATACTTTAGGGAATTCATTCAGACTGAGGAAGCTGTTTGTCTTTTTGTGGAAAGTTCCAAAACTTCCCTGAAATTTCAAAAACCAGCTGGATAAAAATTTTAAGCTCTGTGGAGTCTAAAACCTTATTGAATGCTAAGAATTATCTTGCATATTAAATTTAAATCTAGTTAGTATGGACCTAGATAATTTTTGTTTTGCATTCTGTTTTCTATATGTTCAATAGATCTGCAACCCCCTTGGTTAGCCTTAGCAAACCTTTTTGCAATTAAAACACTGAAGCTCCATGCAAAAGAATGTTTAAATTTGCAGTTGCAAGTTTAAATCTGTGTATTATATATCAGTTTCTTTAAAATAATTCTGAAGAGATGAGTGGTATCTAAAATTTAATTAGTATTGGTTTCCAACATTTCACTGTAGCATTTCATTCTCAGCACTTGTTTGTTGTTCTGACAAAATTTTACGAAGTTTTTACAAGCTTAGCTTTTCAGGCTTATATTTCCTTTCATGTTCTGTGTGGTAAAATTAAATAAAAAAAAAAACACCAGCCTAGCAGGTGTTAGAAAAAATAGATGAGTCGAGCAGAGGCAAGTTCCTAAACTAATCATAATAGTGGTCTCCAGAGTTTAGTGTAGACCACTGGATAGTACCTCTAGATAGTTGAGCATTTAGCAGAAAGTCTAACACAAGAAGCCTCCTACTCAAGTTCAAATCCTCTGAACTTTGTTTAAATATAATTTGAAACTGCATTTGAAAAAAGAAAGTTATGTTTTCATAATTTGTAATTTCCTATTTCAGCTTGAATATTCTGCCTGGCTGCCCCAGCTGAATAGCCGGGATATTTAGTCTGTTGCCTTTGCTTTCTGACATTGCACTAAAGACTTGCAAATATCCATATGGTTATAAAAAAATGGCAGTCCCATATTCAGATGTAGTTTATTCCTTTTTCTTTCTCGTTTCAAAGGATTGGATTTTACCAGAAAAGCAAACTATGTTACAAACTGTAGCTTCTGATATGTGCTTCATGTTTTATCTTCCAAAGTATTTTTAAACATTATGCATTTTTTTTACAAGTTTAGTAACTATATTTTGTGTGTTTGGTTTTTTTCTTTTCAATATGAAGATGTCATAGTTTTTCATAGAAAGTGCAACGTATTTGCTTTTATTCATGCATGACTGGCTTTTTGTCTTCTTAAACATAGTTACTGGAAGTTTTTCAGAGGTATAAGACTGAGACTGTAGATCACTGCTTAGATTTATAATGCTTTAAAATTTCCTTTTCTAATATGAGCTTAATGCATAAGTTTAAATTTTAGAGGTGTTACAAACTTGTATGCTCTCACTATGTATAAACTTGGGTTTTACATAAGTCTGACAGAGGAGTTCCACACAATTCTGAAATGCATTTTCTGTTTAAATGAAGCCTTGAGAATCCTGCTTTGATGCATTAATTTCTTCCAGTGCCTGATTTTTAGAGTCATGTAAGGATGATGATTTATAACGAAGTTCATTTAATGTGATTAATTTCTTAGTAGTCTCAGAGCACTTTATAGTTGGAGAATTATACTTCAAATTAATTTAAAAATTAAACACTAAAGTAGTGACAATCATCTGCTATTCATCAAGTATAAAAAGCTCTCATCTAAGAAATAATTTATAACTGTCTGAGAAAGGATCACCAAAACACTGAGTAAATATGCATTACTGTCCTGTCATTGCATAGACTTATAATAACAAGAATGTTTAATTTTGAAGCTGACACCATTTCCACTGCAACAGATAAGGGCATTGTGGCCAATGTCATATCCATGGGAACATAGATAGTCATATCCTTTTCTTTATTCACACAAGTTAGACACCAGAGTTGTGGCTCCTTGTGGAAGGAGATATAGAGGAGATATATGTCATCTCCATGTCCTCTCTGAGGCAAGTGATGACATTTTGCATGCCACCATAGCTTTATTTACAGGGAGATTAAATAGAAGAAACAAGATATGTCAAGAAGAAGTGCAATAATAAATTGAGAAGGAAATGCCAGACAGCAAGTAAGAGAGTAGTGAGGAAGAGTGAGGCATTGTCTATAAAAGAAGCGTGAATATGGAAAATTGGCAGGCTTTCTAAGGCAAAATTAAATCTGTAGTACTTTCCGCTCTGTTAACCTTATACAACCGACACAGCTGGGAGGGTGGAATCCAGCTCTCCTCCCTTTCTTCCCTATCAACAAAACAGTTTGGCAATTTCCATTTAGGTCTGTGTGTGTATTCCCTCTGACGACATTGCAGTTGCACAGCTACTACTAATGACGTAATCTGAATACCATGGTTCTGTTTACATGTTATTAACCATCTAATTTGTCTTGCAGAATTGTTATTACTGCTGATTATGTACTTGAGTTCCTTGAATTTGGGTCCATTAACATAGCTACGAAATTGTCCTTTGACTCAAGCTGACCTCGGAAATCTTCATTGACTTCACTGTGTTAATGGTACTTAGATTTAATTTTTAATGGGTTGTGGGAGGTACAGTTTTACCAAGTCTCACACGTAATATCTGGCAGAATTACGAAACCTGAAGAAAATAAACTATTGGTACTTAATCCTTCAAAGACAGCTTGGAAAACAAGATTTAACAGGATTTTCAAACTCAGACCCAAAAAAGTTCCCTTGAATCAACTTCATTTTTTCAAATCTTGTAATTTTCAGTAGTTAGTGTTTCTGTATGCTTAGGGCTATCAACCCAAGAAACTCCAGGTAGCCAGTTCTCTTACCCAATTCATGAGCCATGTCAGTCCATGTGGTCAAGAGAATGGATTCAATGTCTGGAAATTATGCTGAGTGTTGTAGGAATCCTCAGCATGTACAGATCTGGGGCCACGTCTGAGGCAAAGCAGGAAAGTTTCTTGAGGAGATATCAGAGATAACGTTTTGACAGCAGGTTTTACTACAGTAATTGAATAACGGGTGTGAGATTTTGACCAGAAAACAATGCTCTTTGCAACAGATATATAGCAGCAGCAAAATATACAAATGGGAAGCATGCTTATGTGAACCCTTGCTACAAAGGAACATACATTACATATTCTGAAAGGAAGAGAGCATAAACTTTTGTACTTTGTCAGCACTTAATTTCATAGTCTCATTAATTTTTATGTGACTGGAATAAGACTTCACTTCTCCTCCTATTAGGAAAAAAGTCAACAATAACCACCTACAACAGGTCCAATTTTGATAGTGATGTGAAAGATGATACTGGAGCAAATCTTTCCATAGGCTCATGGTATGGAGAACCATATGTAAGCTGTGATCCATGTTAAGAAGCAAATGATTTGTGTCAGAGTAAAACTGACTCATGTCAGCTCTTGAGTTAGCGTGACTTGGACTAGGCCTGTATGGATAGTTTTCATTCAACACTTTGCTGTTTGCAACCTTGCTATTGAGATCACAAAGTCTCTGGAAACAACGGCATGCAGTAAAGGTGGTAAGAGCACTTGAGTAGGAACTTAGGGCTGTATAGTCTCCTAATGTACCACATGCCTGAGACCAAGATAACAGGGGCTGGGACACCACCTTGTTTCTTGTCTGAGACACTCCCAGCAGTGGGTTAATTGTTGATGCTTCTGTGTTTCTCCATATTGTGATCGACCTACATTAAATGAGAGCTTGACACAATCAGAATAACTGCTCTCTTCCACAAGAACTCTTCCAAAGTCCCTCTGAAAAGTCCACTGTGCTTTATAGCACAGGTATTGCAGTAGCATCAAAGCACAAAACAACATTTAAGAGGCCAGAGGAATTTAAATAGTACAGTTTGAAGGAGGTCTGTGCAGCAATATGTTAGCAGTAGCTCGCATGTCAAGTGGCTTTTATTTAGATAATCGCTCAATTCGTTGGTCTTGACATTGTCTGTAGAGGATTCTTGACCAATTGAAATATAATGCAGAAGTGTAAGAGAGCAATATCTATTCTAGAAAGAATCAGAAATGTAGCAAAATGGCCTGTTGCTTCTGAGAGTGGGATGGAGCAGTTACTGAAATGTTTGCTGGATTAGATTGCCCCCAGGCAATTCTATTTAATTTCTTTTGAAATGAGTAAATGGTGCTGAACTCCACTGTCATTGCTAGCATTCACATGTTGAAGGATATCAAAGGATAACTGTAAAAAAAGGAAATAATTCAAACCCTTACACACATAGATTCAAAGTGGAATAGAGAGATAACTTTATTGACTCACAATAATGCTAAAAAGAGCTCCATGATTGAATCCTCAAGTATTACTGTTATTCCATCACAAACACACACTGGGGTTTCCTGGAACTTATCACCTGTATACTTCTGTGAATGTAGTTTAGCAAGTGGTTATAGGTCACAGATATGGGATCTGTCAGTTTTCTTCAGCCGAAATATTATGGCTGGAGGGAAGAGGACAGAAAAAATTTCAGCCTGTGTTTCAAATTCTCATGGACTGCAAGTGGACTTAGAACACAAAAGTATCTAAACCCCCTTGCAGAATAACACACTATCATCTTCTTCTGAGATATGTATGAGGTAACTCATTCTTGCCTAAGTTTCTGTAGCAAAAGCTGTTTTCAGACTTCTTTTGTGCTTTCTCATTTTCCAATTATACTTAATTGACATTGTATTGGATAATGGAAAAAGTTAAATCTGATCTTTCATCATAGTGGTAATGTGTTCTTTTTTAATTATTGTCATTAGTTTGGGATTTTAATTTGCATTTTAATAAGTTTAATTAAGCAATCAGTGAATATTTATTTTCAGAACAATCAGTTTGTGATTTTCAAAAAAGTACTGGGGAAATAAACCAGATTCCAGCTAGCAGTCCAGGTGAAAAGAAATGCTTCTGTTGTGCAACGAATTTTAAAAGAAGCACAGTATCTTTCTGTATAAATGTGAACATGAAGGAAGTTCTAAAAATAGTTTGTATGTACAGTCCACACAGCATACAGAAACATCAGCCACTGAGTTTAGGTCGACTAATTGAAAATATTTGACTATAAGACATTACCAAACGAGTTTACTTCTTCATAAGCAGCAGATTTTTTGGTGTAGGAAACAAAGCTCTCTTGAGCCACGTTCCTCAGATTTCTTCATATACAGAACCGTGTGACATATTTAAGATTGTCTTGCAATTAATAACTTTTCCACGAGATGGCACAAGAAATCAATCTTTCTCTACCCATACTAGGAGAGTTAATTCCTGTATTTTGATTCTGACAGACAGGTATGCCCTAATAGCCTACTAAGCAATTACAATATAATGTTCCCAGCTGAGAGCTTGGAATTTGTTATTGTACATTAATAACTGAGAGATAAGCATGTGGCAAGGGGAGCACTTCTTATTTGTTGACGAGGGAACACAGAATAGTATTGCTGTAGCTGAATTGTTTTTAACTAATATACATAAATATTCATGGAACTTACATGAATTAAAACACAAAGGCATCTGTTACACCATGAGGGACTTAGTGCTACAATGGGCACTTAATGCTCAATTAGAAAATGACATCTAAAAAAACCCTCTCATACCAATCCCTCTTCATGTGGCTAAGATACTAAAATTCGTAATAAATCCCTAGTGGAGTCCTCTGAAATATTAAGCATAATAAGTTTATGCATCATAAGTTTATGAGGGAATAAAAAAAATTAAGGGATAGGTAGTATCAGTTTCAATCCAAATTCTTTGTAAGTTCCACTGAAAGATACTTTCTTGACTGGCCATGATGAAGTTTCTTGATTTTCCTTGTCAGATAAGGTTTGAAGGAATAATAAAGAATATGATAAGAATATAATTTACAACTGGCAAACTGCAAGCATGGTCTAAATGACATCTATGAGAAATCACAGTGGATTGTGGTCAAGCTTTGTGTCCAATCTTTCTGAAGTGGACAGTCTGAGCCTTCTCCTCAGAGACAGATAATCACTGGACTTTTTGCTGGTATATTGTTGCCTTGCAGGTTGGTTTTCACCTCTGCATATTCCAGGTTGTGAAAGGACTTTTTTTTTTTTTTTTTTTTTTTTTTACAGGAAACACTAGAGCATCAAAATTTTATTGTAACTATTCTAATTGAAAAAAAAAAAAAGTCATATTGGCAAGGGAAAAAATCCACCTCCCTTTTGTTCTATGCAAGGTATTTTATTCTTTTCCAGTCCTGCTGGTATTGCTGGTCTGTTTGCAGAGTCTGAATGGGCCTCAAGCCCATACCATACCAGCACATACTAAAAATGTATGAGTCTCTAGAAATTAATTTTGTCATGGCCTATATCTGACCACTATGGTGTCATATTTTGAGGTGCACAAATAAAATTTAAAAGCTTCATTCTCTGAGGTGTAATAATTCACTTACTATTCCTTTTTTGAAATAAGAAAATTTAGACTTTAGTCTCCTAGTGAGAAGCATTACCATGTATATTGTTATAAATATGCTCAATTATGCTAGTTTTAGGTAAATTGCCAGTCTAAAGAGGATTTATGAGAAAGTAAATGCAGGACATGCCTGAACAAAAGCAAATGCACCGAAATGTTTCAGTTTATCAAAATCTCTAGATCTTTTGAATTCTGAATTACTTTACATTAATTACAGAGTCATTAGACATGTTTTGTGTTATTAAAAATCCTGAATTCTTTCAGTTCTTTAGACATAGTCTTTTTGTTCTGATAAATTTACAGTAAGTAAATATCAACACTGGACAAAAAGCCAAGACAAAACCATCTTGCCACAAGAATGGCATTCAGTGCTTAAATTTGATTTAAATTATAGTTGTGGTGAAATTCATTTTCACTGCAGTTTTATAATATCGTAGTGGTTTGGACTTGGGTGCCTTACCCTATCTCCTGGGATCTCAAGGAACTTTACAATTAAACCTTGGGATTGGGAAATGAAGTGTCAAGAGTCACAATAAATGTAGATTAATTAATTTGCCTTGCTTTAAATTAAAACATCTCTGTGTGCCTTCCCATAATATTTACTGTCCCCTCCTACGAAGGTGATGACTTTAAAAACACAATTTTTTTTAGCCATACTCTACAGAGTCATAGTTAGCTGTCTTGCTCTTTATTCCAGTGTTGTGAAGATTTTAATTTCTAAGTAGAATTTATAACTTTTTTTTTTAATCTGGATTTTTATAACCCATCAAACAGATAACATTTATTGCATACTTAAATGACTGAAAGAATTTTCTAGTACTTCAGAGCCTCTACATACCCAAATAATATAGTCTTAGTGAACCATAGCTGTTCTCAGAACATACCAATTTTGTTTAAAATACAGATTGCTTAAGTGAGTGGCTGACTACAGGTCAGGCCTACCCCAGATCTCATCTTTCACCAAATTGTTTTTTGCAATGTCTCTCAGGTTATTGAGATTTTTCTGCCTTTTACCAACTTCATTCTTTAGTATGGAGGGCATGTCACTGCCCTCAGACCTTCCCCACTACATTTATTACACTGAAAGCTGGCTTTCTACAGCCACCAGCTTCTGGCTTCTTTTAGTTTGAAGATGTGTGTGTGGGGGTGGTGGTGGGGTGTTTTTCCCCCTCTTTGTTCACTCTAGTAGGGATTTGCTGTGGTGGCTGAGCTT